>NC_091985.1:213987754-214287754 GCF_044704955.1 Pristiophorus japonicus
TTGTTCCCCAAATGCCCCTTTACTACAATCTTATTGATTAAATTTTTCTCATTGCACAATACTAGACCTAAAATAACCTGTTACCAAGTTGATTCCAGAATATCAGCCTGTACACTATTACTGCATATTTGATTTGCCCAGTCGATATTTAGATTAAAGTCCCCCATGATTACAGTATTACCGTTATTACATGCGTTTCTAATTTCCTGATTTATACTGTGCCCTACATTACAACTACTGTTTGGGGCACTATAAACAACTCCCACCAATGTTTTCTGGCCCGTGCTGATTCTTAGCTCCACCCAAACTGATTCTACTTCTTGATTTTCAGAGCTAAGATCCTTTCCCTCTGCTGTCTTTAGCCCATCCTTTATTATCAGGGTTACCCCTCCTCCTTTTCCATTTTGCCTATCTCTTCTAAAAGTTAAGTATCCTGGAATATTTAGTTCCCAACCTTGGCCACTTTGCAACCATGTCTCCGTCATGGCTATTAGATCAAACCTATTCAGTTCTATCCATGCTATTATTTCATCTATTTTGTTGTGAATGCTTCTCGTATAGTGCCTTTAGATCTGACTCATTTCTATTCTTCCCTGATGTCACCTTAGTCACTGATGCCTTATTACCTTTGTTAATTTCTCTGTCCCTATCTGACGCACTCTGTTATATTTACCCAAAACTCTACTCTGCTCTGCTCTAGAACCTTGATATTTTGCGCTGCTTTTAAATTTACTCTTTTCTGAAACCTCCCATTGTGCCCCCCCCCCCCCCACCCCGCTCATTAGTTTAAAGTCCTGTTTATTGCCCTAGTTATTCAGTTGAGCAGGACACTGGCCCCAGCCTGGTTTAAGTGGAGACTGTCCCAATGGAACAGTTCGCTCTTTCCCCACTACTAGTGCCAGTGTACCATGAACTAAAACCTCTCCCTCCCACACCTCTCTTTGAGCCACGCATTTAAACCTCTAATCTGTTTGTCCCGATGCCAATTTGCGTGTGGCTCGGATAACAATCCCGAGATTATTAGCTTTCAGGTTCTGCTCCTTAATTTGGATCTTAGCTCCTCCAACACCCTCAGCAGAACCTCATTCCTTGTTCTACCTATGTCATTGGTTCCTACGTGGACCATGAGAACTGGATCCTCCCCCTCCCACTTCAACTTCTTCCCCAGTGCGAGGCGATATCCTTAACAGTGGCACTGGGCGGGCACACAACCTCCGGAACTCCCTGTCACGGCTGCACAGAGCAGTATCTATCCCCATGACTATACTGTCGCCTACCATTACCACATTCCTTTTTACTCCCACCACTTGAATGGCCTCCTGGACGATTGTACTGTGCCGTGGGCAGTTTGCACATCCACCCTGCAGTCCTTTTCCTCATGCATAGAGGCAGCAAGTACTTCGTACCTGTTGGACAATGTCAAGGGCTGAGGCTCCTCCTTCACTATATCCTGGATCTCCATACCTGCCTTCTGTGCCTGACTAGTGACAAATTCTAAAACACTACTGTGACTGCCTCCTGAAACAAAGTATCCAAATAATTCTCCGCTTCCCTGATGCCCCGCATTGTCTGCACCTTGTACTCCAGCACAACAACTCTGATGGAAGTTCCTCGAGCTACAGACACTTACAGCAGATGTGGGTGCTCAGGATCGCCATGCTCTCCACAAACTCTCACATACTGCTGTTACAGAACACTGCCTGCCCTGCCATGTCTACCGAACCATATTTATTTATTTGATTAGTTAATTAATAATTTATTATTTTAGTTTTATTACTTAATTGCTTTATCTAGTTTAGTTACTAATTTAATAAAGTAGTTATAGTAATTTACAGTTTCTTAGCTACTGTAGAGGCTACAAAATGGTAGTACTCACCAACCAGTCACCTATCTGCAGTCTATTGATGTCTTTATATCCGTTCCTTTAAGCAGGCTCTCCCGATCATCATATCCACCCCTCTCAGCCAATTCTCCCACTCTTTATATCCACTCCTCTCAACAGAGTGTGTCTTTACACCAAAACTGGTTGCCCAGATATCCAGCCCAGTGATAGGGGTTGTTAACACAAGCAGAAACAACGTATGTTATTGAAACCTCCGAAGACACTTGTGAACATGCTGGTGTGTCAGCAGGTGAGATGATCGACTGAATCCCTTCCCACACAGAGCTGGTGAAGAACTTCTCCCCAATGTGAACTGATCGGTGTATCCTTAGATTGGATGCAGAAGTAAATCCCGAGAGTGGGTGAATGGCTTCTCCTCGGTGTGACTGCGTCGATGAATTTCCAGCTGGGAGGGGAAGCTGAATCTCTTCCCACAGTCTCCACATTTCCATGGTTTCTCTGTGGTGCAGGTGTCCTTGTGTTTCTCCAGGTTGGATGGTCAGTTGAAGCCTTGTCCATACACACAACATGTGTACGGTTTCTCCCCGCTGTGAATGGTAAGATGTTTTTTCAGGCTGTGTAACTGGTTAAAGCTCCTTCCATAGTCAGTACACTGGAACACTCTCACTCGGGTGTGTGTGTCTCGGTGCTTTTCCAGGGTCCACTCTAACCCCCACCTTCTCTCTCTCTCACTATTTATGGACACTGATGCAGTAATTGCTCCTCTGACCTTTCTTCTCTTGTCCCTCCTACACCCAAATACACGGCCCCACACAATCTCCCTCCCCTTACATCCTTACTGTGCTGGCATCCACACCAGTCTCCCCATCTGCTCCTTGTTCTCTCCCTGGATCCTGAAACTACTGAGCTCAGACTTACTCTCCTGAGGTCTACAGGCTCTAAAACTGAAGCTTGGTGTCCCTCAGTCCCTACTCCTTGACTTACCTCCCCTTCTCTCCTCCTCTTTCCCCCTTGGTTGCGTTCCACACTCTGAGCCCTGGCCCTTCCCTGGGGATTCTCAGTATGAACAGGGGGGATGTGTGTTGAGACAAGATTTCCCAGCTCTCCTCCTTTAAAGGGACAAGGAGAGGACCAGCTGGGCTGAATGGCGCTGCTTTATGACATCACTGCAGTGCCTAGCAATCAACCTCCCTGAGCCCTGCTCATTATGGGCTGGGTTTAGCTCAGTGCTGCAATAGGAAGGGAAACAGGAGCAGGATTCGACCCCTGTGGAGCCCAGGATTAATGGGGAGAGGTACAGGATCAATTTATAACTGACTGACTGAGAAATGTCATTGTCCCAGACACTCCCTGTCCCTCAGTATCTGTGTCTGGGGGAGAAGCTGATGGGTTTGTGTTAACTTCTTTAGGTGAATCTTTGTGCTCATCAAGATGGATTGCCCTGGAGTGTTTGATGGGACACTGTAGAGGGAGCTTTACTCCGTACCTAACCCGTGCTGTACCTGTCCTGGGAGTGTTTGATGGGATAGTGTGCTTTATCTGACGGGAGAGAGTTTATGGCAGACACTCGGTGCTCAGAATACCTGGCACTAAAATCCCAAAGATAAGAGGAACCCATCAGTTCCTCCCCGACACAGATCCGGAGGGACAGTGAGTGTCCCGAACATTGTTGTACAGTGTGCTCGATAGTTCCTCCCTGAGTCTGAGCCTTTTGGTGATGATTTGAATTTGATGCCCTCGAGTTACTGACTCACCGACTGGTGGAAATAGTTTTTCCTCATTTACTTGATCACATTCTGAACACTTCCATCAGATCTCCAATTCCCTTTTGTTCTAATGAAAAGAGCCCCAGTTTCTCCAATCTCCCCTGATAACTAAAGGCTCTTGTCCCTGGTATCATCTCAGTGAATCTCTCTGCACCCTCTCCATGGCCTTGACATCCTTCCTGGTGTAAGATCCCCAAAACTTGACACAATATTTTAACTGCAGCCTAACCAATGATTTGTACAGGTTTACATGATCTCTGCCCTTTTGTACTCTGCACTCCTATTTATATTACCTAGGATCACGTGCTTTTTAACCACTTTCTCAACTTACCCTTGCACTTTTATAGGTTGTGTACATGAACCCTTGGAGGTTTTAGAGATATTAACATTGCATGGCTAAAACACATTGACTTAAAATGTCTAACATAATATGTATTATGGGAAAGAGAAGTTTAGCCTGAGTTAGAAACTCAAACAGGCACTTCACTGCAGACAGGTCGCCACAGCTAATAAGACATTCCAGTCACTGAACCGGGTAGTTGGAAGCTCTAATCAGATCAGGGAAAAGAACAGGGTTTGTCTGTTACTAACCACAATATAAGCTTAAAGCAGTGAGTAATAGAATAGATTAGATTATAATTTGTGATATTTATACCTCTAATTTTGAAATTATAAGGAATAGCATAATTATCAGTAAGCAGGTAGTTTAGCAACATTGAGAAAATTTCTGAAGAAAAGTAACTGCTGGGATCCAGAGAAAGTTTCCTTGTAAAGCACAGATTGGAGAAATTCCTGCTGTCTTTTCCTCACTTCCTGCCCAAACCCAGAAGACAAAGAAGAGACTGGTGCCAGAGACGGATCACTGCAGGGTATAAAAGTGAGGGGAGACTAATTAGCAATCTTGTTGTGTGAGGCCCCTTGGGGAAGAGTGACCATAATATGGTAGAATTCATAATTAAGATGGAAAGTGACACAGTTCATTCAGAGACTAGGGTCCTGAACTTAAGGAAAGGTAACTTCGATGGCATGAGATGTGAATTGGCTAGAATAGAGTGGCGAATGATACTAAAAGGGTTGACAGTAGATAGGCAATGGCAAAGATTTAAAGATCACATGGATGAACTTCAACAATTGTACATCCCTGTCTGGAGTAAAAATAAAACTGGGAAGGTGGCTCAACCGTGGCTAACAAGGGAAATTAGGGATAGTGTTAAATCCAAGGAAGAGGCATATAAATTAGCCAGAAGAAGCAGCAAACCCGAGGACTGGGAGAAATTTAGAATTCAGCAGAGGAGGACAAAGGGTTTAATTAGGAGGGGGGAAATAGAGTATGAGAGGAAGCTTGCTGGGAACATAAACACTGACTGCAAAAGCTGCTATAGATATGTGAAGAAAAAAAGATTAGTGAAGACAAACGTAGGTCACTTGCAGTCAGAATCAGTTGAATTTATAATGGGTAACAAAGAAATGGCAGACCAATTGAACAAATACTTTGGTTCTATCTTCATGAAGGAAGACACATAATGTTCTGGAAATACTAGGGGATCGAGGGTCTAGCGAGAAGGAGGAACTGAAGGAAATCCTTATTAGGTGGGAAATTGTGTTAGGGAAATTGATGCGATTGAAGGCCGATATATCCCCAGGGCCAGATAGTCTGCATTCCAGAGTACTTCAGGAAGTGGCCCTAGAAATAGTGGATGCATTGGTGATCATTTTCCAACAATCTATCGACTCTGGATCAGTTCCTATAAACTGGAGGGTAGCTAATGTAAGAAAGGAGGGAGAGAGAAAATGGGGTATTATAGACCGGTTAGCCTGACATCAGTACTGGGGAAAATGTTGGAATCAATTGATAAAGATGAAATAGCAGCGCATTTGGAAAGCAGTGACAGGATTGGTCCAAGACAGCATGGATTTATGAAGAGGAAATCATGCTTGACAAATCTTCTAGAATTTTTTGAGAATGTAACTAGTAGAGTGGACAAGGGAGAACCAGTGGATGTGGTGTATTTGGACTTTCAAAAGGCTTTTGACAAGGTCCCACACAAGAGATTGGTGTGCAAAATTAAAGCACATGATATTGGGGGTAATTTATTGACGTGTATAGAGAACTGGCTGGCAGGCAGGAAGCAGAGAGTCGGGATAAACCGGTCCTTTTCAGAATGGCAGGCAGTGAGTAGTGGAGTGCTGCAGGGCTCAGTGCTGGGACCCCAGCTATTTAAAATATATATCAATGATTTAGATGAAGGAATTGAGAGTAATATCACTAAACTGGGTGGCGGTGTGAGCTGTGAGGAAGGTGCTAAGAGGCTGCAGGATGACTTGGACAAGTTAGGTGAGTGGGCAAATGCATGGCATATACAGTATAATGTGGATAAATGTGAGGTTATCCACTTTGGTGGTAAAAACAGGAAGACAGAATATTATCTGAATGGTGGCAGATTAGGAAAAGGGGAGGTGCAACGAGACCTGGGTGTCATGGTACATCAGTCATTGAAAGTTGGCATGCAGGTACAGCAGGCGGTGAAGAAGGCAAATGGCACGTTGGCCTTCATAACCAGGGGATTTGAGTATAGGAGCAGGGAGGTCTTACTGCAGTTGTACAGGGCCTTGGTGAGGCCTTACCTGGAATATTGTGTTCAGTTTTGGTCTCCTAATCTGAGGAAAGACGTTCTTGCTATTGAGGGAGTGCAGCGAAGCTTCACCAGACTTATTCCCGGGATGGCAGGACTGACATATGAGGAGAGACTGGATCGACTGGGCCTGTATTCACTGGAGTTTAGAAGAATGAGAGGGGATATCATAGAAACATATAAAATTCTGACGGGACTGGAGAGGTTAGATGCAGGAAGAATGTTCCTGATGTTGGGGGAGCCCAGAACCAGGGGTCACAGTCTAAGGATAAGGGGTAAGCCATTTAGGACTGAGATGAGGAGAAACTTCTTCACTCAGAGAATTGTTAACCTGTGGAATTCTCTTCCGCAGAGAGTTGTTGATGCCAGTTTGTTAGATATATTCAAGATGGAGTTGGATATGGTTCTTACAGCTAAAGGGATCAAGGGGTATGGAGAGAAAGCAGGAAAGGGGTACTGAGGTGAATGATCAGCCATGATCTTATTGAATGGTGGTGCAGGCTTGAAAGGACGAATGGCCTACTCCTGCACCTATTTTCTATGTTTCTATGACTGATGTAAGGGGATAGTTGAGACTGGAGACATTGGAGATCTAGCTCAGGGCACCCGAGGTTCCATCCAGCGGGCTGACCTCGTGTCAGTTATTGTGGACACGCGGGATTTGCATGTTTACTCTGATTGATGGATCAATATAAGGTACGGTAGAGGACCGAGAATCTGCTCATTTTCTATTTCTTAATAAGGTATTAAAGGTTCTAACACCGAAATCTCAAACCTACTAGTTAATAAGACAAGGCATTTCCTTTCTCACTGCATTGTGTTATTTCCTGCAATAATCCCTGCTGTCTGTCCTGAATGAATCCATTTCACTACCAAATGCTGCAATGTTTGCTCCAGCTCACAGGGTTCCATCTGTTTATAGCCACAACAGGAAACTCTTTTTGGAGTTTATCTGAAAACATAAAACATTAATCCGTGCCACCCGACCTGGATGACACACCAGACATTTACAAGGCCCTTTTTTTCCTTTTTTGTGTTTTTTTTTTGTGTTTTTCTTTTTTTGGTTTTTTTTTGGGCACTAAAATCACATTTTTTTTTTCCAGTGCCCCCTATAAAAGAGGAGGGGGACACTAAAAGCACCGGCAATTAAAACAAATTAAACTTTAAAACGTAAAATCAAATTAAAATTTGGTTGCCGGGCGTGATGATGCACTCCTAGCCACAACAGGAAACTCTTTTGAGTTTACCTGCAAAACATAAAACATTAAACGGTGCCACCCGACCTGGGTGACACTCCAGACATTTACAAGGCCCTTTTTTTTCCCCCCCCCTTTTTTTTTTTTTCTTTCTTTTTTTGGTTTTTTTTTTGGGCACTAAAATCACAATTTTCCCCAGTGCCCCCTATAAAAGGGAAGGGGGACACTAAAAGCACCGGCAATTAAAACAAATTAAACTTAAAAACGTAAAATCAAATTAAAATTTGGTTGCCGGGCGTGATGATGCACTCCAGTCCCTCCGGTGCCCACCTCTCGCGGAAGGCCGCGAGCGTACCGGTGGACACCGCGTGCTCCATCTCCAAGGACACCCTGGACCGGATGTAAGAGCGGAAGAGAGGCAGGCAGTCAGGTTGAACTAGCCACAACAGGAAGGTCCCGTTTCCTCCTGGAGTGTGAGAGAAATCAGCTTTAACAATGGGGCAGAGTTTCAGCCAATGAGGGAGACCCGGGCTCAGCCCCGCCCACTAGGTGCTGCAAGGCCCGCCCCTCGCACTCTGATTGGTTGGAGGACCAACCGCCCGCACGGTCCTCCAGCCACGCCCTCGCTCTTTCTATTCGTCGGGAGCTTCCGTCAATCACTCGGGCAGTGTGAGCTGAGCATGCGCGAATTGCGAGAGGCGGAGCGTCGACAGCGGGTGAGAGTTCGGTGGGTGGAGGGAGAGGGTTAATAAATCCCGGGAGGCCTCGGCCTCGGCCTTAACACACACCGTGTGCGGGTCTCAGGCCCCGAACAAGAACCTGCGGCTCCGGCCTTTCACCGAGCGGGGCCCCCGGGTGGCAGCTGCGGGTCTTTCTCCCGGTGACAGGCCCGGGGGGGACGGCCGCCATCTTGGGAGGCTGAGGGGGCAGCAGGGCGCATGCGCGGCCTTTCCCTGGGCCAGGAACCAGGAGGAGAGAATGTTGTGAATTTCTATCCTGGACTCACAGTCAGGGCTTTTGTAAACTGCTGTTCCAGGCTGTGAGAGAAGGGGGGCAGCATTTACAGGCTGCAAACTCACACCCAACATCACATCCCGGTCTGACACACTCACTCCATTCATCAGGGACCCAATATCATCGGCCTTTCAATGTGGAAGGAGAAATGTTTGTCTGTTCTGTCTATGGGAAAAGATTTCAAACTTCAGTGTGACTGGAAAAGCACCGAGACACACACACACCTGAGTGAGAGTGTTTCTGTGGAAAGAGCTTTAACCAGTTACACAGCCTGAAAAACATCGCACCATTCACAGTGGGGAGGGACGTACACATGTTCTGTGTGTGGACGAGGCTTCGACTGATCATCCAAACTGGAGAGACACAAGGACACCCGCACCATGGAGAAACCGTAGAAATGTGGGGACTGTGGGAAGAGATTCAATTACCCGTGTGCTGGAAACTCATCGACACCTTCACACCGGGGAGAGACCATTCAGTTGCTCTCACTGTCTAAAGACTTTCAAAGAATCATCGAACCTGCTGAAACACCAGCAAATTCATGCTAGTAAGAGACTGTTCGCCTGTGCAGTGTGTGGGAAGGGATATTGTCAATCCAACCACCTGCTGGCACACCAGCGAGTTCACACTCCGGAGAGATTGTTTAGGAGCTCTCACTGCAAAGACATTTGCTCACTCGTCAAACCTATTGAAACACCAGCAAGTGCACACCAGGGAGAGGTCGTTCACCTACTCTGTATGTGGGAAGGATTCACTCGTTCATCTAACCTGCTGACACACAACGAGTTCACACTGGGAAAAGGCCATTCTCAGGCTTCGTGTGTGGGATGAGATTCACTCATTCATCCAAAGTCAGGACACTCCAGCTTGTTCACACTGAAAAGAGACCGTTTAAATGTTCTGATGTTGAGAAGTGCTTTAAAATCACAAAGGATCTGCTGACACACCAACGAATTCACACTGGGGAGCCGTTCACCTGCCCCAAGTGTGCAAAGAGATTCACTAATTTATCCAACCTGCTGAGGCACCAGCGAGTTCACAAGTGAGTACAGGGGTTGGATTCTGCTGTTATTGTTGCTGTTAATCATATCCAGGACTGAACCATGTTCATTCTGGTTGTTGAGGCTTGCTAATGCTGCTGTTAGTAACCCTATAACTGGGCTGGAGTTTAATCCGTATCAACGTAAAATAAATGAGCTTTGTGTCCCACACATGCAGTGTGTCGGGTCCTTGATGTCTCGAGAATAAGATGAGCTGATTGGGCATTTGTTACAAACTGTGTGGAATCTATCTGAGAACTGAGTTTCCACAACTTTTTAAAGGATGGATCTACAAGATGTCCAAATCTGACAGGACAGAAAATTGTATTATATCACATGGGCCACTTCAACCATCCAGGGTAATGAGTCCCTGTAATACTGTATTTAATCTGTTATTGTCACGGGGCAAAGCAGCATTGTTACTTTATTATCAATTTAGTCAAACTCAATGGTCAATCCAATCTCCAAAGTGAAACGTCTCCTGAAAGCTGACGGTGTCGGCTGTTCTGCAGCTTATTTCTCAGCGAGCGAGTCAGAATCAGCAGCTTTAACAACAGCCCATGTTTCACAAAGGTACACCTCACCAGACCAAAGGACATTGGTGGAGTTTAATGGGCTGTCTGTGTCACTGGGCTACAGGAGGCTATTTTTAACAGAAGGAAAGCTGGTCACAGCAAACAGACTGTCCATGGTCCACTCTAACCCCCACCTTCTCTCTCACTATTTATGGACACTGCTGCAGTAATTGCTCCTCTGACCTTTCCTCTCTTGTCCCTCCGACACCCGAATACATGGCCCGACACAATCTCCTTCCCCCTACATCCTCACTATGCTGGAATCCACACCAGTCCCCCCATCTGCTCCTTATTCTCTCCTTGGATCATAAAACTACTGAACTCGGTCTTCCCCTCCTGAGGTCTACAGGCTCTAAAACTGAAGCTTGGTGGCCCTCAGTCCCTACTCCTTGATTTACCTCCCCTTCGCTCCTCCCCTTTCCCCCTTGGTTGTGTTCCACACTCTGGGCCCTGGCCCTTCCCCGGGGATTCTCAGTATGAACAAGGGGATGTGTGTTGAGACAGGATGTCTCACCTCTCCACCTTTAAAGGGACAAGGAGAGGACCCGCTGGGCTGAATGGCCCTGCTTTATAACACCATGGCAGTGCCGAGCAGCTAACCTCCCTGAGCCCTGCTCATTATGGGCTGGGTTGAGCTCAGTGCTGTTACAGGAAGAGAAACAGGAGCAGGATTCGACCCGTGTGAAGCCCAGGATTAATGGGGAGAGGTACAGGATCAATTTATACCTTATTGAGTGAGAAATGTAATTCTCCCGGACACTCCCTGTCCCTCAGTATCTGTGTCGGGAAGAGACCGATGGGTTCACTCTGTATTTAACCCGTGCTGTGTCCGACTGGAGAGTGTTTGATGCTGGCACAGGGTGCTCAGCTCGATGAGCACAACATTTAACCCAAAGCTGATCAGATAAACCATCAGCTTCTCCCCTGGACACAGGTCCTGAAGGACAGGGAGTGTCTCTAATAATTTGGCAGGTGTCCTTGATCAAATTTAAACACCTCGCTCACACATTCTTTTTCTTTTATTCGTTCATGGAATGTTGTCATTGCCTCTCGCCTCTCATTCATTCTTAAATCCAGAGTATATAGGCCTAGTCTGCTCAATCCTCATAGGATAACCTCCCCATCCCAGGAATCAGTCTGGTGAACCTTCATTGCACTCCCTCTGTGGCAAGTTTATCCTTCCTTGGGTAAGGAGACCAAAACTGTACACAATACTCCAGGTGCGGTCTCAACAGGGCCCGATATAATTGCAATAAGATGTCCTTACTCTTGTACTCAAATCCTTTTGTAATAAAGGCCAACATACCCCTGGCTGGGTTCAGTTCTATACTCACTGGTTCTCCTCCCCTGAAGGTGCTGACTCTGTCTGGGTTCTGTTCTACACTCACTGCTCCCTCTCCCTCTCCCTCCCCTGAAGGTGCTGACTCTGGCTGGGTTCAGTTCTACACTCACTGGTTCCCCTCCCTCTCCTCCCCTGAAGGTGCTGACTCTGGTTGGGTTCAGTTCGACACTCACTGGTTCCTCTCCCTCTCCCTTCCCTGGAGGTGCTGACTCTGGCTGGGTTCAGTTTAACACTCACTGTTTCCCCTCCTTAAAGACATCTTTACTCTTGTATTGCAATTATATAGGGCCCTGGTGAGACCACACCTGGAGTATTGTGTATAGTTTAGGTCTCTTTACCTAAGGAAGGATATACTTGGCATAGGGGGAGTACAATGAAGATTCACCAGACTGATACCTGGGATGGGGGGATTGTCCTCTGAGGGGCGATTGAATAGATTAGGCCTATATTCTCCAGAGTTTAGAAGAATGAGAGGTGATCTCATTGAAACATACAAAATTCTTCCAGGGCTTGACAGGGTTGATGCAGGGAGGATGTTTCCTCTGGCTGGAGAATCTAGAACCAGGGGTCACAGTCTCAGAATAAGGGGTCTGCCATTTAGGACTGAGATGAGGAGAAACTTCTTAACTCAGTTGGTGGCGAATCGTTGGAATTCTCTACCCCAGAGGGCTGTAGATGCTCAGTTGTTGAGTATTTTCAAGACCGACATCGATAGATCTTTGGACACGGGGAATCAAGGGATATGGGGATAGTGCAGGAAAGTGTTGAGGTAGAAGATCAGCCCTGAACTTATTTAATTGCGCAGCAGGCTCGAGGGACTGATTGGCCCACTCCTGCTTTTATTTCTCATACTGAAATCCTCTTGTAATAAAGGCCAACATACTATTTCCTTTCCTAATTGTTTGCTGTACCTGCATGTTACCGTTCAGTAATTCGTTTACAGTGACACACAGGTCCCTCTGAACACCAACATTTCCCAATCTCTCATTATTTTTCTATTTTTCCTACCAAAGTGGATAACTTCACATTTCCCTACATTATATTCCATTTTACATGTTCTTGTCCACTCACTTAGCCTGTCTATATCTCCTTGCAGCCTATTTGCATCCTCCTCACAATTTACATTCCCACCTAGCTTTATATCATTAGCAAGCATGGAAAAATTACATTTGGTCCCGTCATCCAAAACATTGAGATAGATTGTAATTAGCTGAGGCCCAAGCACCAATCCTTCTGGTACCCCACTAGTTAAAGCCTGCCAACCCAAAAATAACCCGTTTCTTCCTACTTTCTGTTTTCTGTCCGTTAACCAATCCTAAATCCATGTCCAATCCCATGAGCCCTAATTTTGTTTCATAATCTCTTGTGTGGCACCTTATCGAATGCCTTCTGAAACTCCAAATACACCACATCCATTGGTTCCCCCTTTATCTGTTCCACCAGTTACAACCTCAGAAAACGCTCACAGATTTGTCAAATAAGATTTCCCTTTCATAAATCCATGTTGACTCTGCCCAATTCTATTATCACTTCCTAAGTGCCCTGTTACTATATCCTGAATAATAAATTCTAGCATTTTCCCTACTACTGATGTCAGGCTAACTGGTCTGTAGTTCCCATATTTTCTCTCTTCCTCCTTTCTTAAATAGTGGGGTTACATTGGCTACTGATGTCAGGACTACCCTACAGCACAGGTTAGATGCCGAGTAAATCTCCCTGTCCCAAACACTCCAGGCAGGTGTACCACATTTCCTCCATTGCAAATAGTAACTACACTTCAAAAGTACTTCATTGTTTCTAAAGTACTTTGAGAGGACCTGAAGGTGGTTCCTGCCTTCTTCACAGCACGGATTAGACACAGAGTAAAGCTTCCTCTATGTGGTTCCATTTAAAAACTCCCAGGCCAGGTACAGCCCGGGTTAGATACAGAGTAAAGTCCCCTCTGCACTGTCCCATCAAACACACCCAGGGCTGGTGAACCACATTTCCTATATTACAATAGTAACTACGCGTCAAAAGTACTTCATTGATTGTAAAGCACTTTGAGAGGACCTGAAGGCAGGAAAGTCATTATAGAAATGCAAGTTCCTGCCTTCTTCACAGCATGGGTTAGATACAGAATAAAGCTCCCTCTATATTGTCCCATCAAAGAGTCACTGGGCCGGTACAGCATGGTTTAAATACAATGTAATTTCTCCCTCTACACTGTCCCGTCAAACATTACCAGGGCAGGTTCAGCACAGGTTAGGTACGAAGTACATCTCCTTCTACACTGTCTTAAACAATCCCAGGGCAGGTACGGCAAGGGTTAGATACAGTGTAAAGTTCCGTCTACACTGCCCCATCATCGAAACATAGAAAATAGGCGCAGGAGTAGGCCACCGGCCCTTCAAGCCTGCACCACCATTCAATAAGATCATGGCTGATCATTCCTTCTGTACCCTGTTCCTGCTTTCTCTCCATACCCCTCTACACTGTCCCATCAAACACTCCCAGGACAGGTACAGCACGGATTAGATACAGAGTAAAGCTCCCTCTAAGCTATCCCATCAAACACTTCCAGGCCAGGTATCGTACAAGTTAGGTACAGAGTAAAACTCCTTCTTGAATGTCCCATCAATCACTCCCAGGACAGGTATAGCATGGTTCAGATTCAGAGTATATCTCCCTCGAGGAGGTAACCAGGAGGGTCGATGGGGGCAGTGTGTATGATGTAGTGTATATGGATTTTAGCAAAGCTTTTGATAAGGTCCCACGTGGCAGACTGGTCACAAAAGTAAAAGCCCATGGGGTCCAGCACAAAGTGGCAAGTTGGATCCAAAATTGGCTCAGAGGCAGGAAGCAAAGAGTAATGGTTTATGGGTGTTTTTGTGACTGGAAGGATGTTTCCAGTGGGGTTCCGCAGGACTTTGTACTAGGTCGCTTGCTTTTTGTGATATACATTAATGATCGAGATTTGAATATAGGGGGTATGATTAAGAAGTTTGCAGAAGATACTAAAATCGGCTGTGCGGTTGATGCTGCAGTACTCAGCTTTCTTCTTCATTAAGATGTCAAACAAATTTGGCAGATGGAGCATAATGTGGGAAAATGTGAGGTTATCCACTTCGGCAGAAATAATAGAAAAGCAAATTATAATTTAAATGGAGAAAAATTGTAAAGTGCTGCAGTACGGAGAGACCTGGGGATCCTTGTGCATGAAACACAAAAAGTTAGTATGCAGGTACAGCAAGTAATCAGGAAGGCAAATGGAATGTTGGCCTTTATTGCAAGGGGTATAGAGTTCAAAAGCAGAGAGGTCCTGCTACAACTGTACAGGGTATTGGTGAGGCCACACCTGGAGTACTGCGTAGAGTTTTGGTTTCTATATTTAAGGAAGGATATACTTGCATTGGAGGCTGTTCAGAGAAGGTTCCCATTGGTTGATTCTGGAGATGAGGGGGTTGACTTATGAGGATAGGCTGAGTAGGTTGGGCCTATACACATTGTAGTTCAGAAGAATGAGAGGTGATCTTATTGAAACATAAGATAATGAGGGGGCTCGACAAGGTGGATACAGAGAGGATATTTCCACTCATCGGGGAAACAAAAACTAGGGGACATAGTCTCAGAATAAGGGGCCGCCCATTTAAAACTGAGATGAGGAGAACTTTCTTCTCTGAGGGTTGTAAATCTGTGGAATTCTCTGCCCCAGAGAGCAGTGGAGGCTGGGTCATTGAATATTTTTAAGGCAGAGATAGACAGATTTTTGAGCGATAAGGGTGTAAAGGGATATGGGGAGCGGGCATAGAAGTGGAGCTGAGTCCATGATCAGATTAACCATTGAATGGTGGAGCAGGCTCGAGGGGCCAAATGGCCTACTCCTCATATTTCTTATGTTCTTATGTTAACTGGTCAAGTGGGCAGAACAGTGGCAAATGGCATTTAGTCCAGAGAAGTGCGAGGTAATGCATTTGGGGAGGGCTAACAAGGAAAGGGAATACACCTTAAATGGTAGGGCACTGAGAAGTGTAGAGGAACAAAGTGACCTTGGAGTGTATGTCCACAGATCCCTGAAGGTAGCAGGCCAGGTGGATAAGGTGGTTAAGTAGGAATACGGAATGCTTACCTTTATTAGCCGACACATAGAATACAAGAGCAGGGGGTTTATACTTGTGCTGTATAAAACACTGGTTAGGCCACAGTTAGAGTACTACGTGCAGTTCTGGTCAACGCATTACAGGAAGAATGTGATTGCATTGGAGAGGGTACAGAGGAGATTTACGAGGATGTTGCCGGGAGTGGAGAATCTTAGCTATAAGGACAGATTGGATAGGCTGGATTTGTTTTCCTTGGAACAGAGGAGGCTGAGAGGAGACCTCATTGAGGTGTATAAAATTATGAGGGGCAGGGAAAGTACAGGTTAGATACAGAGTAATTTCTCTCTCTCACTGTCCCATCACAGGGTCACGAGCCAGTTACAGCTTGGGTTAGATACAGAGTAAATCTCCCTCTACACGAACCCATCAAACACTCCCAGGCCAGGTACAGCACGGGTTCGATACAGAGTAAAGCTCCCTCTACGCTATACCTTCAAACAATCCCAGGGCAGGGAAAGTATGTGTTAGATACAGAGTAATTTCTCTCTCTTCACTGTCCCATCAAAGAGTCACGGGCCAGTTACAGCTTGGGTTAGATAGAGTGTAAAGCTCCCTCTACACTGTCCTATCAAACACTCCCAGGGCAGGTACAGCTCAGGTTAGATACACAGTAAGGCTCCCTCTACACTGTCTCAGGTCAGTAACAGCATGGGTTACATACAGAGTAAAGCTCCCTCTACACTGTCCCATCAAACACTCCCAGGGCAGGTACAGCACGGGTTACAGGTTAAAGCTCCCTCTACGCTGTCTCACTGTATATTCCCAAGGCAGGTACAGCACATCAGTAAGACAAAGATCCTCCACCAGCCTGTCCTCGCCGCACAGCACTGCCCCCCAGACATCAAGATCTACGGCGCGGCCCTGGACAACGTCCCTTATCTCGGGAGTCTCCTATCAACAAGAGCAGGCATTGACGACGAGATCCAGCACCGCCTCCAGTACAGCCTTCGGCCGCCTGAGGAAAAGAGTGTTTGAAGACCAGGCCCTCAAAACTGTCACCAAGCTCATGGTCTACAGGGTCGTAGTAATACCCGCCCTCCTGTATGGCTCAGAGACGTGGACCATGTACAGTAGACACCTCAAGTGGCTGGAGATATACCACCAACGATGTCTCCAAGATCCTACAAATCCCCTGGGAGGACAGACGCACAAACATTAGCGTCCTCGTCCAGGTCAACATCCCCAGCATCGAAGCACTGACCACACTTGATTAGCTCCGCTGGGCAGGCCACCTAGTTCGCATGTAACCCCACTTTTTAAAAAAGGAGGGAGAGACAAAACAGGGAATTATAGACCGGTCAGCCTGACATCGGTAGTGGGTAAAATGATGGAATCAATTATTAAGGATGTCATAGCAGTGCATTTGGAAAGAGGTGACATGATAGGTCCAAGTCAGCATGGATTTGTGAAAGGGAAATCATGCTTGACAAATCTTCTGGAATTTTTTGAGGATGTTTCAAGTAGAGTGGACAAGGGAGAACCCGTGGATGTGGTATATTTGGACTTTCAGAAGGCTTTCGACAAGGTCCCACACAAGAGATTAATGTGCAAAGTTAAAGCACATGGGATTGGGGGTAGTGTGCTGACATGGATTGAGAACTGGTTGTCAGACAGGAAGAAAAGAGTAGGAGTAAATGGGGACGTTTCAGAATGGCAGGCAGTGACTAGTGGGGTACCGCAAGGTTCTGTGCTGGGGCCCCAGCTGTTTACACTGTACATTAATGATTTAGACGAGGGGATTAAATGTAGTATCTCCAAATTTGCGGATGACACTAAGTTGGGTGGCAGTGTGAGCTGCGAGGAGGATGCTTTGAGGCTGCAGAGCAACTTGGATAGGTTAGGTGAGTGGGCAAATCCATGGCAGATGAAGTATAATGTGGATAAATGTGAGGTTATCCACTTTGGTGGTAAAAACAGAGAGACAGACTATTACCTGAATTGTGACAGATTAGGAAAAGGGGAGGTGCAACGAGACCCGAGTGTCATGGTACATCAGTCATTGAAGGTTGGCATGCAGGTACAGCAGGCGGTTAAGAAAGCAAATGGCATGTTGGCCTTCATAGCGAGGGGACTTGAGTACAGGGGCAGGGGGGTGTTGCTCCAGTTGTACAGGGCCTTGGGGAGGCCACACCTGGAGTATTGTGTACAGTTTTGGTCTCCTAACCTGAGGAAGGACATTCTTGCTATTGAGGGAGTGCAGTGAAGATTCACCAAACTGATTCCCGGGATGGTGGGACTGACCTATCAAGAAAGACTGGATCAACTGGGCTTGTATTCACTGGAGTTCAGAAGAATGAGAGGGAACCTCATAGAAACGTTTAAAATTCTGATGGGTTTAGACAGGTTAGATGCAGGAAGAATGTTCCCAATGGGGGAAGTCCAGAACCAGGGGTCACAGTCTAAGGATAAGGGGTAAGCCATTTAGGACCGAGATGAGGAGAAACTTCTTCACCCAGAGAGTGGTGAACCTGTGGAATTCTCTACCACAGAAAGTTGTTGAGGCCAATTCACTAAATATATTCAAAAGGGAGTTAGATGAAGTCCTTACTACTAGGGGGATCAAGGGGTATGGCGAGAAGGCAGGAATGGGGTACTGAAGTTGCATGTTCAGCCATGAACTCATTGAATGGCGGTGCAGGCTGGAAGGGACGAATGGCCTACTCCTGCACCTATTTTCTATGTTTCTATGCTAGACACGAGATTCCCAAAGCAAGCGCTCTACCCGGAACTCGTCCACGGCAAACGAACCAATGGCGGGCAGAGGAAAGGTTACAAGGACACCCTCAAAGCCTCCCTGATAAAGTGCGACATCCCCACTGACACCTGGGTTTCCCTGGCTAAAGACCACCCGAAGTGGAGGAAGTGCATCCGGGAGGGCGCTGAGCTCCTCAAGTTTCGTAGCCGAGAGCATGCAGAAACCAAGCGCAGGCAGCGGAAAGAGTGTGCGGCAAACCAGGCTCCCTGCCCACTCTTCCCCTCAACCACTGTCTGTCCCGCCTGTGACAGAGACTGTGGTCCTCGTATTGGACTGTACAGCCACCTAAGAACCCATGCTAAGAGTGGAAGCAAGTCGTCCTCGATTCTGAGGGACTGCCCATGATGATGATGATGACAGCACAAATTAGATTCACAGTAAATCTCCCTCTATATTGCCCATTAAACAATCCTAGGGCAGGTACAGCACGGGTTAGATACAGACTAAATCTCCCTCTACATTGCCCGTAAACAGACCAAGGGCAGGTACAGCACGGGTTAGATCATCATGTCATCATCACAGGCAGTCCCTCGGAGTCGAGGATGAACTGCTTCCACACTAAAAATGAGTTCTCAGGTGACTGAAGCGTCCAATGCGGGACCTACAGTCCCTGTCACAGATGGGGCAGAGGGTGGTTGAAGAATGGGTGGGTGGGGTGCCTGGGTTGCCCTGCACTCCTTCCACTGTCAACGCTTGGCTTCAGCTTGCTCTCGGCGAAGAAACTCGAGGTGTTCAGCGCCTTCCTAGATGCCAGTTACAGCGTGGGTTAGATACAGAGTAAAGCTCCCTCTCCACTGTCCCATCAAACACTCCTATGGCAGGTACAGCATGGGTTAGTTGCAGAGTAAAGCTCCCTCTACACTGTCCCATCAAACACTCCTAGGGCAGGTACAGCATGGGTTAGTTGCAGAGTAAAGCTCCCTCTACACTGTCCCAACAAACACTCCTAGGGCAGGTACAGCATGGGTTAGTTACAGAGTAAAGCTCCCTCTACACTGTCCCATCAAACACTCCTAGGGCAGGTACAGCATGGGTTAGTTGCAGAGTAAAGCTCCCTTTACACTGTCCCAACAAACACTCCTAGGGCAGGTACAGCATGGGTTAGGTACAGAGTAAAGCTCCCTCTACACTGTCCCAACAAACACTCCCAGGGCAGGTACAGCATAATTTAGATAAAGGGTAAATCTCTCTCTAAACAGCCCAGTGAAGCACTCTCGGGGGTTCCACCAGACATTCCCAGGCCAGGCACAACATGAGTTAGATACAGAGTAAAGCACCCTCTACACTGTCCCATCCAACACTCCCAGGTACAGCAAGTGATCAGGAAGGCAAATGGAATGTTGGCCTTTATTGCAAGGGGATGGAGTATAAAAGTAGGGAAGTCCTGCTACAACTGTAAGACCACACCGATAATACTGCGTACAGTTTTGGTCTCCTTATTTAAGGAGGGATATACTTGGAGGCAGTTCAGAGAAGGTTAGCGAGGTTGATTCCTGAGATGAAGGGGTTGTCATATGAAGAAAGGTTGAGCAGGTTCAGCCTATATGCATTGGAGTTGAGAAGAATGAGAGGTGATCTTTTTAAAACGTATAAGATTCTGAGAGGGCTTGACAGGGTAGATACAGAGAGGATGTTTCCCCTCGTGGGGGAATCGAGCACTAGGGGGCATAGTTTCAGAATAAGGGGTCGCTCATTTAAAAGGGAAATAAGGAGGAATTCCTTCTCTGAGGGTCATGAAGCTTTGGAATTCTCTGCCCCAGAGAGCTGTGGAGGCTGGATCATTGAATGTATTTAAGGTGGAAATAGACAGATTTTTGAAAGATAAGGGAGTGAAGGGTTATGAGGAGCGGGTGGGGAAGTGGAGTTGAGGCCAGGATCAGATCAGCCATGATCTTATTGAATGGCGGAGCAGGCTCGAGGAGCCAAGTGGCTGACTCCTGCTCCTACTTCTTATGAGACTGGCACCAGTACTGGAACAGGAGGGAGCTGTATCGTTGGGACAGGCTGGGACCAAGATCCGAGCGGAAAGGGTAATTAGGAAGGTAAAAGGACTTTACACTACTAGAAATCATAGTTTAAATATAAAAAAGGGATAAGAGCAGAGTTCACTCACAAACCGTGATATAGATTCTCCGGGTGAAGGGAATACTACAATAACTGAAGCAGTTGCAGTATGGGTGACAAATAAGAAAGGTGTTAAGTTAAACGGAGAGAGAAAGACAGCTTCAGGGCAGAGGGACAGGTTAGGGTCTCTTGCCCAAATAGAGTTTTATATACTAACGACAGAGTACAAGAAATAAATGGTGTGAATTGGAGGCTCAAACACAGCGTAGAGGGTACAACATGGTGGCCATTACTGAGACATGGCTGCAAGCTGGTCACGGTTGAGAGTTACATATTCCAGGTTATAAGGTCTTTAGAAAGGATAGGGAAACTGTAAGAGATGGGGGGAATATCTTTATTGATTAAAGGTACTATTGCAACATGAGAGAGAGAGGATATTGGTGCGGGGGAAGCACTCAGCGGATACTCTCTGGTTAGAATTGAGGAATAAGAGGGATTTGAGTGGTGGGAGAAAACACAAGGTGTCTCTTTATACAGAGAGTGTCCTTCTTACACCTGATTCAGGTTCAAGGGCTGGAGGTGAACACAGGGAAGGGAACAAGCAATGGGACAATGGGAAGAAACCACACCCAGGGGGCAATGTTTGGGAATTCCAGGGGCAGTGCAGACACACCCGGAAATATCCCGGGGCAGTGAAAGCCCACTGGGCCCCAGCACATGCTCGGGGAAATCCCCGGGAAAGGGCAAATTTAAACAGGTTTGCAGGCGTGATGCTCTATTCACACATGGAAGGTGGGAGAGATTACAGAGAATTTACAGCACAGAAACAGGCCATTCGGCCCAACTGGTCTATGTCAGTGTTTATGATCCACACAAGCCTCCTCCCACCCCACTTCATCTAACCCTATCAGCATAGCCTTTTATTCCTTTCTCCCTCTTGTGTTTATCTAGCTTCCCTTTAAACTATGCATCTATGCTACTTGCCTCAACTCCTCCACATTCGTAGCACTCTCTGCGTAAAGACATTTCTCCCGAGTTCCCTATTGGATTTATTAATGACTATCTTATATTTATGACCCCTAGTTTTGGATTCCCCCACAAGTGAAAACATCTTAAAGATCTCCATCAGGTCACCCCTCAGCCGTCTCCCAGCTTGTTCAGCCTTTCCTGATTATAATCTCTTGGTTCCGGTATCATCCTTGTGAATCTTTTGTTGCACTTTCCCCACTGTCTCTCTTGCCTTTTTGTGATACGGAGACCAGAGCTGTGCACAGTGTATCTGTGCAGTGCCCTTTTAAAATCTCCCGAGAGCTGAGTTTGCCTCCAGGTGTTATCGAATTAGTCACTTTGTATCCGGTGTGCTTGGGCAGATTGAGTGGATAAAACAGTGTTTGGCCTGTCGGTATTGCCGAGATTTTACAATGAACTGCAGGTGGAAGGAATGCGTCACAAGGTGAGCTTCTGCTTGTCAGGGGAGGGTTAACTAGAACTAGGAACTCACTAAAAGAAGCAGCTAAAGGGCTGTGGGGCACATGCAAAGTACAGTAACTGAAAGTGATTAACAGACTGGGTTTTGTGTTTAGTGATCCCGGGCGTGTTACCCATACCGTCCCGGGATACCAAAGCTCTGGAAGGTATGGGAAGCTGGGACTTGTCCATGAGAGTAACCGAAGGTATCAAAACTGAAATAGTCTAGAGCTAGAAAGGAGAAAATGCCCAAAAATGGAAGAGTCAGTAAGAGGCATTAATTAGTCTCCTCTTATCTCGTGTTTGAAGGAAAGCTGATTTATTTGCCATTTGAACAGAATATTAAACTAGCCCAGCTATAAAAGTTATTAACATCAGCAGAAACAAACTCCAACTGCCAGAATGAACATGGTTCAGTCCTGGATGTGGTTAACAGCAGAATCCAACCCCTGCAGTCACATGTGAACTCACTGTTGGATCAGAAGGCGGGATGATCGAGTGAATCCCTTCGCACACACTGAGCAGGTGATCGGCCTCTCCCAGTGTGAACTCGCTGGTGGTTCCGCAGATCTTGTGACCTTTTGAAGTTCTTTTCACAGTCAGAACATTTAAACGGTCTATTATCACGGTGAACTCGCCTGTGTTCAGTGAGGTAGGATGACTGAGTGAATCCCTTCCGACACACAGAGCAGGTGAACAGCCTCTCCCCAGTGTGAACTCACTGGTGTCAGCATCATCATAGGCGGTTCCTCGAAACGAGGATGACTTGCTTCCATGCCAAAAAAAGGATGAGTTAACAGGTGTTTTAATGAAGCACCCGAACTACATCCTTAAGGTGGAAGATGCCTGTGCGTGGATTTTTTTAACGTGTGGTGGCTGTTGCACACCAGCCACAACATGGGCTTGACAGCTAGGTCTTGTTCCAGTGACAAGGATTACCCAAGACGACTGGAGACCAGCTCTGCTGCACGGACCTAGTATGCACACATATTGTAGTGTGGGCTGGTCCGTGCTGCCCCTGGCCCCGAACTCACTCCTCCCCTTGGGCCCTGATCACATCCCTCTACAGTCTCTTGCCACTCCTTCACCCCGACCTCGCCGCTCCTGCTGTATCTGCCCACGCTCCAATCACTGACCTGGACCTTGATGATGTCACTCTTCGCTGCCGTCGCCCTCCTGCACCAGCTCGCCATGCTCCTGGAGTTGTATGCCTCCACTGGTGTACAATGAGGGTTGATGACTGCCTGAAGCTCTTCCCACAGTGCGAGCACCTGAATGATCTTTTATCAGTGTGAATAAGCTGGTGTTTACTCAGCTCATCTGAGCATTTAAAAGCTCTTTCCCCAGTGTGAACTCGCTGGTATTTCCGCAAGGTGGATAACTGAGTGAATCTCTTCCCACACACGGGGCAGTTGAACAGCCTCTCCCCAGTGTGAGTGTGTTGGTGTGCAAGCAGATTATTTCTGCTTTTAAAGCTCTTCTCACAGTCAGAGCATTTAAAAAGTCTCTTATCAGTGTGAACTCACTTGTGTTCAGTGAGGTGAAATGGCCGAGTGAATTCCTTCTCACACACTGGGCAGGTGAACGGCCTCTCCCCAGTGTGACTGCGTCAATGAATTTCCAGATCAGACAGATAATTGAATCCCTTCCCACATTCCCACGGTTTCTCCGTGGTGCGGGTGTTCTTGTGTCTCTCCAGGTTGGACGATCAGTTGAAGCCTCGTCCACACACAGAACAAGTGTACAGTGTCTCCCCGCTGTGAATGGAACAATGTTTTTTCAGGCTGTGTAACTGGTTAAAGCTCTTTCCACAGTCAATGCACTGGAACACTCTCACTCGGGTGTGTGTGTCTCGGTGCTTTGTCAGTCACACTGATGTTTGAAATCTTTTCCCACAGACAGAACAGACAATCAATTGTCCTTTCACATTCAAAGGCCAATGATATTCAGGTCCTGGTGAATCGAGTGACTGTCAGATGTTGACGTGATGTTTGGGTTAAGATTCCCGTCTGTAAATCCTCTCCTAACATCCTGTAAAAGGATTCTACAAAAGTCAGCACTGTAAGTACAGGACAGAAATTCAGAACAGACAATTCTAGTTGCTATGGAACATTCTTTCCTCTCTCGTTCCCCTCAAGCTGTAAATCCCTGTCCCACACACTCTCCCTCCTCCCTGTGCTGAAATCCAGACCCATCGCACATCTCCAACATTTCTTTCCTCCACTCCCAGTTTTCTCTCTCCCTCTGCTCTGGTTGGGTTCAGTTTTACACCTGCTGTGTGCAGAGTGAGAATAAAATCGATCAGTCAATGATTTTCTCTCTTGGTCACTGGAACCCTGAAGCCCCACCCACTCTACTGCTCCTGCACCAAGATGGCCGCGCATGCGCCGTGCTGCACGGGGAATCATTCTATCTTTCCTCCACCAAGATGCTGGCGCGTAACCCGGGCCTTTCACCGAGAAAAGGCCTCACAGCCGCCGTCTGGCAGAACACAGATCGGGCCGCTGGATCACATTTGAGCCCTTAGGCCGTTCTCCGGCTTTATAAACTGTGCGGCGCGGCCTACCCGCAGTTTATTAATCTCCCAACCCTGCTCCCGCCAACCTTCTCTATTATAAATAAAAACAGGAAATACTCAGCAGGTCAGACAGCATCTGTGGAGAGAGAATCAGATTTAATAGACAGATCTTGTATAAACAACTTCTTAAACCTTCTTTTTAGATAATCCAAGTTAATCGGGGCATATCCCAAATTAAATGGAGCATTGTACCTGGACATCCAAAGGCCTTTGATAAAGTATTGCTTGAGAGACTTCTTTACAAACTAAGGTCAGTAGTTTACACGGTGAAACATCATCTTGATTAATTACTGTCGATGTGAAGCTAGGTTGCAAAGGGAGAATACTGAGTGGGTTACCCCAGGGGTCCATGCTGGAAATCCCTCCCGGTCTTGGTCGACAAAAGTGACCTTGACTCATAATCATAATATAAAAGTTAAATTTGGAGACGACACCAAGCTAGGAAAGAATGTGAATTCAGATGAGGCAACTAGGATCTTACAAAGGAAGTTTTCAAAGAATGAAATGGCAGATGAAACTCTATAGAAAACTCAGGGAAAAATAGAAATGTGTGTGAAAGAACTCGACAAGTGGGAAGAGTGTTAGTTGAGTCACCACTCATCAATCCTAAAAGGTGTGGCTCATCAATAAACAAAGGAAGTAGCATGTTGGATCATATTGTCAAATCAGTTCAGTTCCAATACCCAGAGGTAATGCCGAAGCTGCCTGGTCACATTGCACTTGGTATGCTGCATGTAGTCCTGGTCACCGGGATATTCTGGGAGCCATCCAGGTCTTACCGGCAATCCAGACGAAAGCAACAAGCTCCGATCCATGGTGTTAGAGGGAAGAGTTATGATGTACACAAGAGTGTAATCAGTCAAATACTGACATCGAGCCAAAGAAGGAGACATTAGGACAGGTGACCAAAAGCTTGGCCAAAGATCTAAGGGCCTCGGCAATTGAAGATACAGCCGGAAATGGTGGAGCGAGGGAAGTGGGAGTTGCACAAGAGGCCGGAGTTAGAGGAGCGCAGGGTCCCAGAGGGTTGCAAGGCTGGAGGATGAGAATTTTAAAGGCTGAAGCCACCAAAATAGAAAGCAGTCTCCCCAGAGAATGTGACTCAGTATTAATAGGAAGGATGTTACTTTAACTACTAAAGGTGCAGAAAGGTGTGACATTGTCCATGTGTCAGTCTGTGGCTCAGTTGGTAACACCTTCGCCTGAGTCAGAAGGGTTGTTGGTTTAAGTCCCACTCCAGAGATGTCAGCACAAAAATCTAGGCTGAGGGAGCGCTGCACTGTCGGAGGTGCTGATAAGACGTTAAACTGAAGTCCCATGTGCTTGCTCAGGTGGAGGTAAAAGATCTACTTCGAAGAAGAGCAGGGGAGTTATCAGAACATAAGAAATAGGAGCAGGAGTAGGCCGTACGGCCCCTCAGGCCTGCCCCACCATTCAACAAGATCATGGCTGATCCGATCATGGACTCAGCTCCACTTCCCTGCCCGCTCTCCATAACCCCTTATTCCCTTAACGTTTAAGAAATTGTCTATTTCTGTCTTAAATTTATTCACTGTCCCAGCTTCCACAGCTCTCTGAGGCAGCGAATTCCACAAATCCACAACCCTCTGAGAGAAGAAATTTCTCCTCATCTCAGTTTTAAATGGGCGGCCCCTTATTCTAAGATCATGTCCTCTAGTTCTAGTCTCCCCTATCAGTGGAAACATCCTCTCTGCATCCATCCTGTCAAGCCCCCTCATAATCTTATACGTTTCAATAAGATCACCTCTCATTCTTCTCAATTCCAGTGAGGTAGAGACTCAACCTACTCAACCTTTCTTCATAAATCAACCCCCACATCTCCGGAATCAACCTAGTGAACCTTCTCTGAACTGCCTCCAAAGCAAGTATATCCCTGTGTCCTGGCCAAAACTTTGATTAGGCTGCTCCTATTTGTTATGTTTTTATGTTCTTATTCATCCATTAATCAACATCACTAAATAAACATTATCTGGCCATCATCACATTGCTGTTAATGGGATCTTGTTGTGCATAAAATGACTGCCGCATTTCTTACATTACAACTGTGACTACACTTCAAAAAGTACTTCCTTGGCTGTAAAGCATTTGGGACGTCCAGATGGCCATGAAAGGTGCTCTATAAATACAAGTCTTTCCTTCTCTAAATATCACAAACAGATGCATAGTGAGGGAAACCAATCTCTGTACCTTAAATTAACAGCATCATGGGACGAGGGAAATGAATGATCTTTAAACGCCTGGTCCACTTGGCATTGAGTGTCTGAAACTCAGAATAGGAACTCCAGGGAAACACAATGCAGAAAATGGCGGATGCTCTTACCCAGAGTGCTCCGTACATTGGAATACGCCCTATCTCCATCAGTAGGGGGGCAGCACGCAGGCTCTCGGGAAGGGCTGGTCCCTTGGGACCGCCTTCCTGCAGCAAGCATGCCTGGTGCGGCTCCGGGAGACTGAGCAGAGCGAACGCGGCCTCAGCAACACCAAGTGCGGGTCTCAGACCCCGAGTCAGAGCCGGCGGACGTGTGGCCAGGGCCCCGATACCAGGAAACCCTGGGACAGCGAGAGCCTCCCCCACACAAGGACAACAACAACTTGCATTTATACAGCAGGCCCAGCAATTCCGGGCCGCCACTATCGGGGTGGGCGCTGGATGTGGAAGTTGGTCCCGGGCCTCCTGTGTGGGTCTGTTTGAGCTAGAGTGGGGATGGAGGAGAAGCTGCTGGGTTTAACCCCCAGTATTTCTGGGCCCAGTGGGACCAACAATTCCCCATGTGGGACTGTCGGGGTGTTGGGTTCTGGGGGAGATTAGATTGTTAAACAGACACTGTCCACACAATATAAAAGAGTATTGTTTTAGGAACAAGTATTTCTGTCGAGACCTTTAGTCCATTTTACATATATACAGATTTTTTTAATTCATTCGATGTGGGCATTGCTAGCAAGGCCAGCATATATTGCCAATTCCCAGTTTCCCGTTGAGAAGGTGATGGTGAGCCACCACCTCGAACCGCTGCAGTCCATGTGCTGAACGTGCTCCCACAATGAATTTTTCGAGGAGGGTAGGTGAGGGCAGTGCGTATAATATAGTGTATGTGCATTTTAGCAAAGCTTTTGATAAGGTCCCACATGGCAGACTGGTCACGAAAGTAATAGCCCATGAGATCCAGGCAGACTGGTCACGAAAGTAATTGCCCATGGAATCCAGGGCGAAGTGGCAAGTTACGTCCAAAATTGGCTCAGAGGCAAGAAGCAAAGGATTATGGTTGATGGGTGTTTTTTTGACTGGACGGCTGTATCCAGTGGCGTTCCGCAGGGCTCAGTGCTGGATCCCTTGCTTTTTATGGTATATATCAATGACTTGCACTTGAATGTTGGAGGTATGATTAAGAAGTTTGCAGATGATACAAAAATAGGCTGTGTGGTTGATAATGAAGAAGAAAGCTGCGGATTGCAGGAAGATATCAATGTACTGGTCAGGTGGGCGGAACAGGAACCAATGGAATTCAATCCAGATACGTGTGAGGTAACGCATTTGGGGAGGTCTAACAAGGCAAGGGGATACACATTAAATGGTACGACACTGAAAAGTGTAAAGGAACAAAGGGACCTTGGAGTGCATGTCCACAGATTCCTGAAGGGAGCAGGCCAGGTAGATAAGGTGGTTAAAAAGGCATATGGAATACTTACCTTTATTAATCGAAGCATGGAATACAAGAGCAAGGAGGTTATGCTTGAACTGTAAAAAACACTGGCTAGGCTGCAGCTGGAGTACTATGTGCAGTTCTGGTCACCACATTACAGGAAAGATGTAATTGCACTGGAAAGGTGCAGAGGAGATTTACAAGAATGTTGCGTAGACTGGAGAATTTTGGTTATGAGGAAAGATTGGAGATGCTGGGTCTGTTTTCTTTGGAACAAAGGAGGCTGAGGGGAGACCTGATTGAGGTGTATAAAATTATGAGGGGCCTGGATAGAGTCAATAGGAAGGACCTGTTTCCCTTGGCAGAGGGGTCAACAACCAGGGGGCACAGATTTAAAGTAATTGGGGGGAGGTATAGAGGAGATACGAGAGCAAATTTCTTTACTGGGGTCTGGAACTCGCTGCCTGAAAGGGTGGTAGAGGTAGAAACCTCACCACATTTAAAAAATAATTGGATGTGCACTTAAAGTGCCGTAACCTACAGGGCTATGGACCAAGAGCTGGAAAGTGGGATTAGGCTGGATAGCTCTTGTTTGGCCGGCATGGACACGATGGGCTGAAATGGCCTCCTTCCGTGCTGTAAATTTCTGTGATTCTATGAATGTCAGGAAAGGAGTTCCAGGACTTTCACCCAGTGACGATGAAGGAAAAACGATATATATCCATGTCAGGGTGGTGTGAGACAGAGAGGGGAACTTGGTGGTGATGGTTTTTCCATGCACCTGCTGTCCTGGTCCATCCATCTGGAGGTCGCAGGTTTTGGAGGTTCTGTCAAAGTTCTGGTAAAGTTGCAGATGTATAAAATCCCTCCATTTTGCCTCGCCCACCTCGCTCTCCCCTCCCATAGAGACCAGAGTCTTGTGTAGACCCAGACCGGGTGGTAGGTTCCCTTCCCTGAAGGACATTAGTGACCAGTAGGGTATTAATGACAATACAGCAGCTTTCATGGTCACTTTTTATTGATGCCAGCCGCACAAATAACCAGATTAGTTCAGCTCAATTTCACAACCTGCCTTTGTGTTTTTCTCTCTCACCCTCCCCTTTTCCTGTTTGTAATTCATTTTACAGTGTGTTAAAATGGGAGGATTTGTAGACTGGAAGCTCAAACCAAACATCACATCAAGATCTAATGGAGTCATTTGATTAATCAGGACCAGAATATCATCGGCATTTGAATATAGAAGCAGAAAGCACCGTTCACAGTGGGGGGAAAACTACGCGTGTTCTGTGTGTGGACAAGGCTTCAGCCGATCTTTCAATCTCGAAATACACAAGCGCAGTCACACCATGGAGAGGCCGTTCACCTGCTCCGTGTGTGGGAAGGGATTCACTCAGTCATCCCAACTGCTGATACACCAGCGAGTTCACACTGGGGAGAGGCCATTCATCTGCTCCACGTGTGGGAAGGGGTTCACTCGGTCATCCGACCTGCTGAAACATCAGCGAGTTCACACTGGGGAGAGACCATTCACCTGCTCTGAGTGTGGGAAGGGATTCACTCAGTCATCCACCCTGCTGACACACCAGCGAGTTCACACTGGGGAGAGGCCGTTTACCTGCTCTGAGTGTGGGAAGGGATTCACTCGGTCATCCAACCTGCTGACACATCATCAAGTCCACACCGGTGAGAAGCCGTTCACCTGCCCTGAGTGTGGAAAGGGATTCACTCAGTCTTCCACCCTGCTGAGACACCAGCGAGTTCACATTGGGGAGAGACCATTCACCTGCTCCGAGTGTGGGAAGGGATTCTCTAACTCATTCAACCTGCTAGCACACCAGCGAGTTCACACTGGGGAGAGGCCGTTCACCTGCTCTGAGTGTGGGATGGGATTTACTCGGTCATCACATCTGCTAAGACACCAGCGAGTTCACACTGGCGAGAGGCCGTTCACCTGCTCTATGTGTGGGAAGGTATTCACTCAGTCATTCACCTTGCTGAGACACCAGCGAGTTCACAAGTGATGCAAGATTTGGATTCTGCTTATTGCTGCTGTTAATCACATCCCGGACTGAATCGTGTTCATTCTGTCAGTTGGAGTTTTTTTCTGCTGATGTTAATAACCCCTATAACTGGGCTGGAGTTTAATATTTTGATATTTCAAATAACACAGTGTGGATATTTGATGTCTCCAAGATAAGAGGAGACTAATTGATGTCCTGTTACCGACTGCTCCATTTTTGGGCCTTTTCTCCTTTCTAACTCGAGATTATTTCAGTTCTCAGACCTTCAGTTACTCTCAGGGAAAAGTCCCACTTCCCAATACCTTCCAGAGTGCCTCTCCTAGCCTTGGTATCCAGCGAAGGTATCAGTAACACGCCCGGGATCACTGAACACAAAACCCAGTCTGTTAATCACTTTCAGCGACTGGGCTTAGCGTGTGTCCCACAGCATCTCTCACCTTCGATGTGTGAATAGAGCATCACGTCTGCAAACCTGGTTTCAATTTAAATTTGAATCAATTCAGGAAGTGTCTCCGTTTCTGCCTCTGTTTATATTACACTAGACCATGACTCTGTTTATATTACACTAGACCCTGTCTCATAGAAACACAGAAAATAGGTGCAGGAGTAGGCCATTCGGACCTTCGAGCCTGCACCACCATTCAATATGATCATGGCTGATCATGCAACTTCAGTACCCCATTCCTGCTTTCTCTCCATACCCCTTGATCCCTTTAGCCGTAAGAGCCACATCTAACTCTCTTTTGAATATATCTAATGAACTGGCCTCAACAACTTTCTGTGGTAGAGAATTCCACAGGTTCACAATTCTCTGAGTGAAGAAGTTTCTCCTCATCTCGGTCCTAAATGGCTTACTCCTTATCCTTAGACAGTGACCCCTGGTTCTGGACTTCCCCAACATCGGACACATTGTTCCTGCATCTAACCTGTCCAATCCCGTTAGAATTTTATATGTTTCTATGAGATCCCCTCTCATTCTTCTAAATTCCAGTGAATATAAGCCTAGTCGATCCAGTCTTTCTTCATATGTCAGTCCTGCCATCCCGGGAATCAGTTTGGTGAACCTTCGCTGCACACTCTCAATAGCAAGAATGTCCTTCCTCAGATTAGGAGACCAAAACTGTGCACAATATTCCAGGTGAGGCCTCACCAAGGCCCTGAACAACTGTAGTAAGACCTCCCTGCTCCTATACTCAATTCCCCTAGCTATGAAGGCCAACATGCCATTTGCCGCCTTCACCACCTGCTGTACGTGTATGCCAACTTTCAATGACTGATGTACCATGACACCCAGGTCTCGTTGCACCTCCCCTTTTCGTAATCTGTCACCATTCAGATAATAGTCTGTCTTCATGTTTTTGCCACCAAAGTGGATAATCTCACATTTATCTACACTATACTACATCTGCCATGCATTTGCCCACTCACCTAATCTGTCCAAGTCACTCTGTAGCCTCTTAGCATCCTCCTCACAGCTCACACTGCCAGCCAGCTTAGTGTCATCTGCAAACTTGGAGATATTACATTCAATTCCTTCGTCTAAATCATTAATATATATTGTAAATAGCTGGGGTCCCAGCACTGAACCTTGTGGCACCGCACTAGTCACTACCTGCCATTCTGAAAAGGACCCGTTTATTCCTACTCTTCGGTTCCTGTCTGCCAACCAGTTCTCTACCCACGTCAATATATTACCCCCAATACCATGTGCTTTCATTTTTGCACACCAATCTCTTGTGTGGGGCCTTGTCAAAAGCCTTTTGAAATTTTAAATACACCACATCCACTGATTCTCCCTTGTCCACTCTACTAGTTACATCCTCAAAAAATTCTAGAAGATTTGTCAAGCATGATTTCCCTTTCATAAATGCATGCTGACTTGGACCGATCCTGTCACTGCTTTCCAAAAGCGCTGCTTTTACATCTTTAATAATTGATTCCAACATTTTCCCCACTACCAATGTCAGGCTAACCGGTCTATAATTCCCTGTTTTCTCTCTCCCTCCTTTTAAAAAAAGTGGTGTTACATTAGCTACCCCCCCAATCCATTGGAACTGATCCAGAGTCTATAGAATGTTGGAAAATGACCACCGATGCATCCATTATTTCTAGGGCTACTTCCTTAAGTACTCTGGGATGCAGACTATCTGGCCCTGGGGATTTATCGGCCTTTAATCCCATCAATTTCCCTAACACAATTTCCTGACTAATAAGGATTTCCTTCAGTTCCTCCTTCTTGCTAGACCCTCGGTCCCCTAGTATTTCCGGAATGTTGGTTTGTGTCTTCCTTAATGAAGACACAACCAAAGTATTTGTTCAACTGGTCTGCCAATTCTTTGTTCCCCATTATAAATTCACCTTATTCTGACTGTAAGGGACCTACATTTGTCTTCACTTATCTTTTTCTCTTCACATATCTATCGATGCTTTTGCAATCAGTTTTTATGTTCCCTGCAAGCTTACTCTCATGCTCTATTTTACCCCTCCTAATTAAATCCTTTGTCCTCCTCTGCTGAATTCTAAATTTCTCCCAGTCCTCAGGTTTGCTGCTTTTTCTGGCCAATTTATATGCCTCTTCCTTGGATTTAACACTATCCCTAATTTCCCTTGTTAGCGACAATTGGGCCACCTTCCCCGTTTTATTTTCACGCCAGACGGGATGTACAATTGTTGAAGTTCATCCATGTGATCTTTAAATGTCTGCCATTGCCTATCCACCGTCAACCCTTTAAGTATCATTTGCCAGTCTACCCTAACCAATTCATGTCTCATACCATCAAAGTTACCTTTCTTTAAGTTCAGGACTCTAGTCTCTGAATTAACTGTGTCACTCTCCATCTTAATGAAGAATTCTACCATATTATGGTCATTCTTCCCTAAAGGGCCTCGCAAACAAGATTGCTAATTAATCCTCTCTTATTACACAACACCCAGTCTTGGATGGCCAGCTCTCTAGTTGGTTCCTCGACATATTGGTCTCGAAAACCATCCCTTATACACTCCAGGAAATAATCCTCCACCGTATTGCTACCAATTTGGTCAGCCCAATCTATATGTAGATTAAAATCACCCGTGATAACTGCTGTACCTTTGTTGCACGCGTCCCTAATTTCCTGTTTGATGCTGTCCCCAACATCATGACTACTATTTGGTGGTCTGCACACAACTCCCACTCGCGTTTTCAGCCCTTTGGTGTTCCGCAGCTCTACCCATACAGATTCCACATCATCCAAGCTAATGTCCATCCTTACTATTGCATTAATCTCCTCTTTAACCAGCAACGCTACCCCACCTCCTTTTCCTTTCTGTCTATCCTTCCTGAATATTGAATACCCCTGGATTTTGAGTTCCCAGCCTTAGTCACCTTGGAGCCATGTCTCCATACTCCCAATTACATCATATCCATTAACAGCTGTCTGTGCAGTTAATTCATCCACCTTATTACGAATGCTAAATGCGTTGAGACACAGAGCTTTCAGACTTGTTTTTTTTGTTTATATTACACTAGACCCTGTCTCTGTTTATATTACACTAGACCCTGTCTTTGTTTATATTACACTAGACCCTGTCTCTGTTTATATTACACTAGACCCTGTCTCTGTTTATATTACACTAGACCCTGTCTCGGTTTATATTACACTAGACCCTGTCTCTGTTTATATTACACTAGACCCTGTCCCTGTTTATATTACACTAGACTCTGTCTCTGTTTATATTACACGAGACCCTGTCTCTGTTTATATTACACTAGACCTTGTCTCTCCATGCAGTCCTGATGGAGTGCTGCACTGTCAGAGCTACTCTTTCCATTGAGAAGATAAGCCAAGGCCCCGCCTGGCCCCTCAGGTGAACATAAACATGCCATGGTATGATTTTGAAGAAGAGCAGGGGGATTGGTCCCCAGTGTTTGGGCCAATAATTATCCCTCAACCAATAACACTAACACAAGAAATAGGAGCAGGAGTAGGCCATTTGACCCCTCGACCCTGCTCCGCTGTTTAATAAGATGATGGGTGATCTAATCATGGACTCAGTTCCACTTCCCTGTCCGCTCCCCGTAACCCTTTATTCCCTTATCACTCAAAAATCTGTCTATCCCCGCCTTAAATATATTCAAAGACCCAACCTCCACAGCTCTCTCAGGCAGAGAATTCCACAGATTTACAACCCTCTGAGAAAAAATTCCTCCTCATCTCGGTTTTAAATGGGCAGCCTCTTATTCTGAGACTATGAGCCCTAGTTCTAGATTCCCCCTATGAGTGGAAATATCCTCATTGCATCCACCTTGTCAAGCCCCCTCATTATTTTATATTTTCGATAAGATCACCTCTCATTCTTCTGAACTCCAATGAGTATAGACCCAACCTACTCAAACTATCTTAATAAGTCAACCCCCTCATTTCAGGAATCAACCTAGTGAACCTTTTTTGAACAGCCTCCAATTCAAGTATATCCTTTCTTAAATACAGAGACCAAAACCGCACACAGTACTCCAGGTGTGGCCTCACCAATATCCCGTGCAGTTGTAGCAGGACTTCTCTGCTTTTATACTCTATCCCCCTTGCAATAAAGGCCTTGCTGTATACAACCAGCGCCTCACTGCTAACCTGATGATCCTTGATGACCCTGAGATGCAGAATGCCCACAGCGCTTGGTCTGCCATCCAGGCCACCATAACCAGTGCCTGAGAAGAGACGCTCGGTCACTCAACCAGGAAACACCAGGATTGGTTTGATGAGAATGACCAGGAGATCCAAGAGGTAATAAATCGCAAGTGCAGGGCATTTCTGAACCTAAAACAACAACCCAACTCGGAAGCAGCAAAGCAGCATTGCAGACGGCTTAAGGCCGATGTCCAACAAAAAACCCGCGAGCTCAAGAACAGATGGTAGGTGGAGAAAGCACAGGAGATTCAGCAGCTGGCCAACAGCCATGATGTGCAAGAATTCTTCACCGCAGTCGAGGCTACCTACTGCCCATGCATCCAAGGCCCCACCCCACTGCTGGCCAGGAATGGGGAGATACTCATCAAGGACACCGAGGCAGTCAGGATCCACTTCGAAGATCTCCTTAACCGACACTGTCTTTGACTCGAGTGTCCCCGCAGCATGCTACCCCCCACCATCTCAGCAAAACCCCAGCCCTGCACGTGGTAGAAAAGGCCATGCACCAGCTCAAGGACAACAAGGCAACGGGAGCGGATGGAATCCCCACTGCGGCACTAAAGTATGGCGGAGAGGCACTATTGGCATGAATGCATGACTTCATCTCTCTCAAATCTGGAAGGAGGAGAGCATGCCTGGAGATCTCGGAGATGCAGTAATCATGACCATCTTTAAAAAAAGGGGACAAGTCTGACTGCGGCAACTACTGAGGAATCTCCCTTTTATCAGCCACTGGGAAAGTTATCGCTAGAGTCCTCCTCAACCGTCTTCTTCCTGTGGCTGAGGAGCTCCTCCTGGAGTCACAATCTGGATTTCATCCATTACGGGATACAATGGACATGATCTTTACGGCGCGACAGCTGCAAGAAAAATGCAGGAAACAGCACCAATCCTTGTACATGTCCCTCTTTGACCTTACAAAAGCCTTTGACACTGTCAACCGCGAGGGACTATGGAGTGTCCTCCTCCGTTTCGGCTGCCCCCAAAAGTTTGTCACCATCCTCCACCTGCTCCACGACAACATGCAAACTGTGATCCTGACCAATGGATCCATTACAGACCCAATCCACGTCCAGACCGGGGTCAAACAGGGCTGCGACATCGATCTTTCTCGCTGTCATGCTCCACCTCACACTCAACAAGCTCCCCGCTGGAGTGGAACTAAACTCCAGAACCAGTGGGAACCTATTCGACCGTCAGCGTCTCCAGACCAGATCCCAGACAATCCCAACCTCTATCGTTGAACTACAGTATGCGAACGATGCTTGCATCTGCGCACATTCAGAGACTGAACGGCAAGTCATAGTCAACATCTTCACTGAGGCGTACGACAGCATGGGCCTTACACTAAACATCTGTAAGACAAAGGTCCTCCACCAACCTGACCCCACCACACAGCACTGCCCCCCAGCCATCAAGATCCACGGCGTGGACAACGTGAGCCACTTTCCATACCTCGGGAGCCTATTATCAGCAAGGGCAGACATCAACGACGAGGTTCAACACCGCCTCCAGTGCGCCAGTGCAGCCTTCGGCTGCTTGAGAGAGTGTTCGAAGGTCAGGCCCTCAAATCTGCCACCAAGCTCATGGTCTACAGGGCTGTAGTGATATACGCCCTCCTGTATGGCTCAGCGACGTGGACCATGTACAGTAGACACCTCAAATCGCTGGAGAAATACCACCAAGTATGTCTCCGCAAGATCCTGCAAATCCCCTGTGAGGACAGATGCACCAACGTCAGCGTCCTCGATCAGGCCAACATTCCCAGCATCGAAGCACTAACCACACTCGACCAGCTCCGTTGGGCGGGCCCACGTTGTTCGCATGCCTGACACAAGACTCCCAAAGCAAGCGCTCTACTTGGAAATCATACACGGCAAGCGAGCCCCAGGTGGGCAGAGGAAATGTTTCAAGAGCACCCTCAAAGCCTCCTTGATAAAATGCAACATCCCCACTGACACCTGGGAATCGCTGGCCAAAGACCACCCTAATTGGAGGAAGTGCATCCGGGAGGGCGCTGAGTACCTCGAGTCTCATCACCGAGAGCATGCAGAAAGCAAGCACAGGCAGCGGAAAGAGTGTGCGGCAAACCAGTCCCACCCACCCTTTCCTTCAACGACTGTCTGTCCCACCTGTGACAGAGACTGTAATTCCCATATTGGACTGTTCAGTCACCTAAGAACTCGCTTTTAGGGTGGAAGCAAGTCTTTGCGGATGACACTAAGTTGGGTGGCAGTGTGAGCTGCGAGGAGGATGCTATGAGGCTACAGAGTGACTTGGATAGGTTAGGTGAGTGGGCAAATGCGTGGCAGATGAAGTATAATGTGGATAAATGTGAGGTTATCCACTTTGATGGTAAAAACAGAGAGACAGACTATTATCTGAATGGTGACAGATTAGGAAAAGGGAAGGTGCAACGAGACCTGGGTGTCATGGTACATCAGTCATTGAAGGTTGGCATGCAGGTACAGCAGGCGGTTAAGAAAGCAAATGGCATGTTGGCCTTCATAGCGAGGGGATTTGAGTACAGGGGCAGGGAGGTGTTGCTACAGTTGTACAGGGCATTGGTGAGGCCACATCTGGAGTATTGTGTACAGTTTTGGTCTCCTAACTTGAGGAAGGACATTCTTGCTATTGAGGGAGTGCAGCGAAGATTCACCAGACTGATTCCCGGGATGGTGGGACTGACCTATCAAGAAAGACTGGATCAACTGGGCTTGTATTCACTGGAGTTCAGAAGAGTGAGAGGGGACCTCATAGAAACGTTTAAAATTCTGACGGGTTTGGACAGGTTGGATGCAGGAAGAATGTTCCCAATGTTGGGGAAGTCCAGAACCAGGGGTCACAGTCTAAGGATAAGGGGTAAGCCATTTAGGACCGAGATAAGGAGAAACTTCTTCACCCAGAGAGTGGTGAACCTGTGGAATTCTCTACCACAGGAAGTAGTTGAGGCCAATTCACTAAATATATTCAAAAGGGAGTTAGATGAAGTCCTTACTACTCGGGGGATCAAGGGGTATGGCGTGAAAGCAGGAAGTGGGTACTGAAGTTTCATGTTCAGCCATGAACTCATTGAATGGCGGTGCAGGCTAGAAGGGCTGAATGGCCTGCTCCTGCACCTATTTTCTATGTTTCTATGTTTTCCTCGATTTTGAGGGACTGCCTATGAGAGTGATTATGACCCTGTGCAGTTATAGCAGGACTTTTCTGCTTTTATACTCTATCCATCTTGCAATAAAGGCAAAGATTCCATTTGCCTTCCTGATTACTTGCTGTACCTGCATACTAACTTTTTGTGTTTCATGCACAAGGACCCCCTCTGTACTGAAGCACCTTGCAATTTTTCTCCATTTAAATTATAATTTGCTTTTCTATTTTTTCTGACAAAGTGGATAACCTCACATTTTCCTACATTATACTCCATCTGCCAATTTTTTGCTCACTCACTTAGCCTGTCTATATCCCTTTGCTGATTTTTTGTGTCCTCACAATTTGCTTTCCCACCCATCTTTGTGTCATCAGCAAACTTGGTAACATTACATTCGGTCCCTTCATCCAAGTCATTAATATAGATTGTAAATAGTTGAGGTCCCAGCACCGATCCCTGTGTCCACTAGTCACTGTTTGCCAACCGGAAAATGACCCATTTATCCTGATTCTCTGTTTTCTGTTAGTTAGCCCATCCTCTATCCATGCTAATATATTACCCCCAACCTGGTGAACTTTTATTTTGTGCAGTAACCTTTTATGTGGCACCTTATCAATGCCTTCTGGAAATCCAAATATACCACATCCACTGGCTCTCCCTTATCTACCCTGCTCGTTCCATCCTTGAAGAACTCCAGCAAATTTGTCAAACATGATTTCCCTTTTGTAAAACCATGCTGACTCTGCTTGATTGAATTATGCTTTTCCAAATGTCCTGCTACTGCTTCCTTTTCCCAACGACAGATTTTAGGCTAACCGGTCTATAGTTTCCTGCTTTCTGTCTGCCTCTTTTTTTAAACAGGGGCGTTACATTTGTGGTTTTCCAATCTGCTGGGACCTCCCCAGAATCCAGGGAATTTTGGTAAATTACAACCAATGCATCCACTATCTTTGCAGCCACTTCTTTAAGGACCCTAAGATGCAAGCCATCAGGTCCAGGGGATTTGTCCGCTTTTAATCCCATTATTTCACCGAGTACTACTTCTTCAGTGATAGTGATTGTATTAAGTTCCTCCCTCCCTATAGCCCCTTGATTATCCGCTATTGGGATGCTTCTAGTGTCTTGTACGTGAAGACCGATACAAAAGATTTGTTCAAAATGTCTGCCATTTCCTTGTTCCCCATTATTAATTCCCCAGTCTCATCCTCTAGGGGACCAACATTTACTGCTCATTCATCACATTGCTGATTGTTGGATATTGTGCCCAATATGGCTGCCGCATTTCCTACATTACAACAGTGATTACATTTCAAAGAACTTCATTGGCTGTGCAGCACTTTGTGACCTCTCAGGTGGTGAAAGGCGCTATAGAAATGCAAGACTTTCCTTCCTTCTTATTGATGGATGAGATTTGTTTGGAATGATGCTCGAATGATGCATTTCCATGCCTAAGAAGGAGAAATATGACGCACATGGAGAGAAACAGACACACAACAATGTGCTCCACACACAATGAATGGCTTTGAAATGTTACTAATCAACAAAAGGGGCAGTCAGGTTTTTGACAGGGCAGTGAAATAAATGAGTTTGCGATGGTTGAGAGAATGGTGTTAACCAGGATGTGTGAATAAGTCCCTTCCCTTCCTCTAATGGTACCACAGAATCTTAGTAGTTCACTGCACAGAAAGAGGCCAATAGGCCCATCATCCGTGCTGGATCTGTGCTGGAAGAAACTAAAGCTAATTGCACTGGTCCGCTCTCTCCGCATAGCTCTGTATCATCCTTGCCTTGTTCCAATGGTCCCTTAAAAGATGTAATGGTCTATGTCACAAAACTGCAACCTAACTCACTTCACCTCTCTTCTCTTTCTGTCTCAGACAGTACCTAACTCACTTAAATCCTTCTATTTTCTGATCTCCCTCTTTGGGAGAAATAACAGTTTTACTTCCCCTCATTTCTCCCAGTGATAAACCCTCAGTCCGTCTCCTCCTTGGTGAACGTGTGAAAACTCAAATATTCTTTAAAATGAGAATTGGGAACAGTCATATTGAGATGCTGAGTTCTTGGTGCTGTCAGGGTGAGGCCTGTGTGTGGGTCTTGGTGCTGTCAGGGTGAGGCCTGTTTGTGGGTCTTGGTGTTGTCAGGGTGAGGCCTGTGTGTGGGTCCTGGTGCTGTCAGGGTGAGGCCTGTGTGTGGGTCTTGGTGCTGTCAGGGTGAGGCCTGTGTGTGAGTCTTGGTGCTGTCAGGGTGAGGCCTGTGTGTGGGTCTTGGTGCTGTCAGGGTGAGGTCTGTGTGTGGGTCTTGATGCTGTCAGGGTGAGGCCTGTGTGTGGGTCCTGGTGCTGTCAGGGTGAGGCCTGTGTGTGGGTCTTGGTGCTGTCAGGGTGAGGCCTGTGTGTGGGTCTTGATGCTGTCAGGGTGAGACCTGTGTGTGGGTCTTGGTGCTGTCAGGGTGAGGTCTGTGTGTGGGTCCTGGTGCTGTCAGGGTGAGGCCTGTGTGTGAGTCTTGATGCTGTCAGGGTGAGACCTGTGTGTGGGTCTTGGTGCTGTCAGGGTGAGGCCTGTGTGTGGGTCTTGGTGCTGTCAGGGTGAGGCCTGTATGTGGGTCCTGGTGCTGTCAGGGTGAGGCCTGTGTGTGTGGGTCCTGGTGCTGTCAGGGTGAGGCCTGTGTGTGGGTCTTGATGCTGTCGGGGTGAGACTGCCCTCACAGACAGGAAGCCTGTTCATGGCGATAACATCAAACTGACGCCTGCTATTTCATTCTCAGGCAACACGACTTCCTGCTGCTGGCTCCAAACTGCATCTATTTATGAAGCCCAGAATGATGAAAAAGAATGAAATAAAGAGACTTAAAAGTGAAGGAGACACAAGGTGATGAGAGACAGAAAATAAATCCAAGGACCACAATCTGGTGGAAACATCTGAGAAGGCCGCCTGTATCTGGCCACACATTGTGGTGACATTTGTAAATGAGCCTATTGTTTGTGTTTGGAGTCTCCATTCCCGGCGCTGTGTGTGGATCAGTCACTCAGCTCCCTCTGCTCTCTGAAGCCGGGAGATGGGAGTTTGCTCCCTGTCAGTTTATATGAGGATATTTTTTTTTATGCAACAAGTTGTGATCTGGATTGCACTGCCAGAAAGGGTGGTGGAAGCAGATTCAATAATAACTTTCAGAAGAGAATTGTATATATACTTGACTGAAAAATAACTGACAGTGCTATGGGGAATGATCAGGGCAGTGGGGTAATTGGATTGTCCTTTCACAGAGCCAGTACAGGCACGATGGGCCGAATGGCCTCCTTCTGTGATGTATCATTCTGTCTCTCACCACCTTGTGTCACCTTCCCTTTTAAGTCTCTTTCCCTATTTATTTCACTCTTTTTCATCTTTCTGGGCTTCATAAATAGAGGCAGAGACTGCAACATTGGACAGAATACACCAACTGGGGCCTAATCTGTGAATTATAAAGCTTTAGCAATAACATCCTTGCTTCAGTATGAAAACAGTGGGCAAAATAAACAGGTATTTACTCCCAGTAGAGTTTCTGTCCCTTCTGGAGAAGGCAATGAACTGTCTATTTTAACACCAGAACCTCCCTTTGTTGCAGTGACATTAAAAACCCAGGGAGTAATTTCCACCTTCACTCCCGGGCAGTAATCCTGCCCCAGGATCAATGACCTGGAATCTGCTAAAGGGTCCGGGGCCTTACTTAGGGCCTGAACAGGGCTCACGGCAACTTTCAGCTTTCAGTCCGCTTCAGCCCCTTTATTGTTACACCAGACCTCGCTTCTGTTGTTACCACTTCCCCATGTTATTCTTCAACCAGATCCCATTTCCACTCTTGTAACACTACACACCCTCCTGGTTAATATTACACCAACCACACATCTATTGTATAGGAACAGGAAGAGCCTGCTCAGCCCATCGAGCCTGTTCCGCCAATCAATAAGATCATAGCTGATCTGTTCCATAACTCCATCTATCCTCCTTGGCTTCATATCCCTTAATCCCTTGACTAGCAAAAATCTATCACTCCCAGATTTAAAATGATTGATTGAGTATCTACGGCTTTCTGTGAGGGAGTTGCACGCTTCTACCATATCATCATAAGCAGTCCCTCGGAATCGAGGAAGACTTGCTTCCACTCTTAAAATGAGTTCTTAGGTGGCTGAACAGTCCAATACGAGAACCACAGTCCCTGTCACAGGTGGGACAGATAGCCGGTGAGGGAAAGGGTGGGTGGGACTGGTTTGCCGCACGCTCTTTCCGCTGCCTGCGCTTGTTTTCTGAATGTTCTCGGCGATGAGACTCAAGGTGCTCAGCGCCCTCCTGGATGCACTTCCTCTACTTAGGGCGGTCTTGGGCCAGGGACTCCCAGGTGTCAGTGGGGATGTTGAACTTTATCAGGGAGGCTTTGAGGGTGTCCTTGTAACGTCTCCTCTGCCCACCTTTGGCTTGTTTGCCGTGAAGGAGTTCCGAGTAGAGCACTTGCTTTGGGAGTCTCGTGTCTGGCATGTGGACGATGTGGCCTGCCCAGCGGAGCTGATCAAGTGTGGTCAGTACATCAATGCTGGGGATGTTGGCCTAGTCGAGGACGCTAATGTTGGTGCGTCTGTCCTCCCAGGGGATTTGCAGGATCTTGCGGAGACATCGTTGGTGATATTTCTCCAGCGACTTGACGCTTCTACCACCCTTGGTATGAATAAGTGTTTCCTAACTTTTCCCCTGAATGACCAGGCTCTGATTTTAAGGCTAGGTCCCCTTGTTCTAGACTCTCCCACCAACAGAAAAGGTTTCTCTCTGCCCTATCAATTCCTTTCAAAATGCTAAAAATCTCCGTCAAACCACCTTCTATATTCCAGAGAATACAAGCCAACCACACATCTATAGTTATTGGACAAACAGAAAGACTTGCATTTGTACAACACCTATCATAACCTCTGCACCTTTACAACTATTTTTGTTGTAAATATTAATCAAGTGACCCCTGATTAAAGGGGGGTAGAGGCACTAAAACCGACAAAATAAACCAATTGAACTTTGGACGGTAAACTTAAATCAAATTAAAATTTGGTTGCTGGGGGTGATGATGCACTCCAGTGCCCACCTCTTGCGGAAGGCTGTAAGCATACCGGTGGACACCGCATGCTCCATCTCCAGGGACACCCTGGCTCGGATGTAACCACGGAAGAGAGGCTGAACGACTCCCTCGACCACCCGCTGCCTGGACCGGTTGATGGCCACGCCCAGCAGCAGTCCTACGAGGAGGCCCTGCGACCTACCCACTCCCCTCCGCACAGGGTGCCCAAAGATCAGGAGTGTGGGACTGAAATGCAACCAGAATTTGAGGAGCAGCCCCTTCAAATATTGGAAGAGGGGCTGCAACCAACATTGTACATTAACATAGAATGTCCGCACCTTTACATCCAATGAAGTGAAGTCACTGTTGTAATGTAGAAACTTAGCAGAAATTTTTTTTCCACAGTAAGATCACACAAAGGGCAATGTGAGATGACAAGATAATCAGTTTTTAGTTAATTTGGGTGCAGGGTAAATGGATGCAGAGGAGGCCTTGGTTCAACACCTCATCGGAAAGATGACACTAGTGCAGCACACCCTCAGCACTCACGGAGTGTCGGCCTAGGTTATGGGCTCAGGACTCTGGATGGGAATTGAACCCACGATCCCTCTGACCCAGGGGCGAGAGTGCTACCACTGAGCCAAGGCTGACACAAACTGTTCCCTGTTCCCATTACACTAGACCGTGCCTGTGTTATTACACTAACCCCACCCATTCATACTGCAGTGGGCCTTCACTCTGTTATTAGACACTCGGCAAACCATTTGCAGTTATAACAATAGGCCCTGATTTGCACGCACTATAAGATGAAACCCAATCTTTGTTTTGTTGCACTAGATACTGCCTGTGTGACCATCACACTAGATCCAGCATTGTGTTCAGTGTAACACTCGAGTCTGCCTGTTATTCATCATAGGCGGTCCCTCGAACGAGGATGCCTTGCTTCCACAAGAGTTCACAGATGTTTGAATGAAGGACCCGATATTCCAGTCCTGAACTCCAATTGAAGGGTGGGAGATGCCTGTGCGTGGATTTTTTTAAATGTGTGGTGACCATTGCACATCAGCTACCACACGGGCTTAACAGAACTAAGCCTTTATCCAGTGACAAGGATTGAACCAGGGTGACTGGAGACCTGAACATAACAATAGTTATAATAATAGAGGCATGCACTAGAACTGGAATAACAGGGGCAGGTTATTTTTCAATCAAAGCAGAAGCCGTGTCAAGCCCCCTCATAATCTTATACGTTTCGATAAGATCAGCTCTCATTCTTCTGAATTCCAATGAGCAGAGGCCCAATTTACTCAACCATCCCTCATAAGTCAACCCTCTCATCTCCGGAATCAACCTTGTGAACCTTCTTCGAACTGCCTCCAAATCAAATATATCCTTTCGTAAATATGGAAACCAAAACTGCATGCAGTATTCCAGGTGTGGCCTCACCAATACCCTGTACAACTGCAGCAAGACTTCCCTGATTTTATACTCCATCCCCTTTGCAATAAAGGCCAAGATTCCACTGGCCTTTCTGATCACTTGCTCTACCTGGATAATAACCTTTTGTGTTTAATGCACAAGTACCCCCAGGTTCCGCTGTATTGCAGCACTTTGCAATCTTTCTCCATTTAAATAATAATTTGCTCTTTGATTTTTTTCTGCCAAAGTGCATGACCTCACACTTTCCAACATTATACTCCATCTGCCAAATTTTTGCCCACTCACTTAGCCTGTCTATGTCCTTTTGCAGATTTTTCGTCTCCTCCTCACACATTGCTTTTCCTCCCATCTTTGTATCATCAGCAAACTTGGCTACGTTACACTTGGTCACTTCCTCCAAGTCGTCAATATAGATTGTAAATAGTTGGGGTCCCAGCACTGATCCCTATGGCACCCCACTGGTTACTGCTTGCCAACCCGAGAATGAACCATTTATCCCTACTCTCTGTTTTCTGTTCATTAGCCAATCCTCTATCCATGCTAATATATTACTCCCAACCCTCTGAACTTTTATCTTGTGCAGTAACCTTTTATGTGGCACCTTGTTAAATGCCTTCTGGAAGTCCAAATATACCACATCCACTGGTTCCCCTAACAGACTCGAGGGACTGAATGGCCTCCCCCTGTTCCTTATGTAACAGACTCAAGGGACTGAATGGCCTCCCCCTGTTCCTTATGTAACAGGCTCGTGGGACTGAATGACCTCCTCCTGTTCCAATGTAACAGACTCGAGGGACTGAATGGTCTCCTGTTCCTTATGTAACAGACTCTCACATACCAGAAACTGACAGATACAGAATAAATCCCGCACTCACATACCAGAAACTGACAGGTACAGAATAAATCCCGCACTCACTTACCCCAGAATGAGAGATACAGAATAAAACACACACTCACATACCAGAAACTGACAGGTACAGAGGAAACACACACTCACTCACCCCAGATTGAGAGATACAGAATGAATCTCACATTCACATAGCACAAACTGACATATAAAGGTAAAAATCCACACGCAGATACCAGAAACTTGACACCCCACACATCTACCACAAACTGATGGTACAGAAAAAAAACACAATCACATCCCAGAAACTGACAGGTACATATTAATTCCTACACTCACACAGCAGTAACTGACAAGTACAAAATAAAACCCACATTCACATAGCAGAAACTGACAGGTACAGAATGCAATCCACACTTAGATAACAGAAAGTGACCGATTCAGATTAAAAATACAGTCACATATCAGAAACTGACAGGTGCCGATTAAATCCCATACTCCCATACCGGAATCTGACAGATACAGAATAAAATCCATACTCCGATCCGAAAAACTGACAGATACTGGTCAATATCCAACACTCACATACCAGAAGCTGACAATCTAGTTTAAAGTACACACTGATGTACCAGAAACTGACAGGTACAGAATAAAACCTACACTCATATATCAGAAACTGACAGGTACAGAATAAAACCCACACTCACATATCAAAACTTGACAGGTACAAAATAAATCCCAACTCACATAGCAGAGACTGACAGGTACAGAATAAATCTCACATTCACTTCACAAAAACTGACAGGTAGAGTATGAAACCCACACCCATGTATCTGAACAATAATATGCAAGTAAAACCCATACACTCCTGTCGGAAACTGACAGGGAAACACACACGCCAGAGGCTGACGGAATGAGTAAAACAGTTTAGGCACTCGTACCCCAGTGTCAGACTCACACAATCGTTATTTCAGTTATTCGGATGATAACTAACATGTTCTCAAGGTGGCCCATTAAATTAGTGATAAAAGCAACTTGTGAAATAATCCTATTTTTGCTAATTTAATTTGTGACAAAAAGATGGTCTGAGCATGCGCTAAATACATGCTGCTCCTCCCCTCCCCTCCCCACACAGTGTTTAAACCGACGGGAAGGGCCCATGTGAGCTCCCCTCCCCCAGCTCTGTCAGTCGCTGCCGTTTCCTCTGTGCTGGGCTGATGATCATTTAACTCAGATATCCCAGGCCCGAGTAAGGGAGCAAACAGCAGCCTTCTTACAGCAGCTCATCGCATTGGGATTATGTCCGCAGATGGGCTTTGAGTCGGGGTAAGTTCAGCGGCAGTCGGGGGCTGTTTGTAAGAGGTGGAGTGGAGCAGGAACTAGTTCTGGAACATGGAGTGAGTGGGGGAAGTGGGAGCCCATTCTCGGGCCGTGTGTACAGTGTAAGGTAACAGAGAAAGTAAATCACCTCGCTCTTTCAAATCATTGCTGCTTTCTTTCCCCAAATCAGTAATGAATGTTCCTGATTCAGTTCCAATCTCAGTGTCTGTTGTTCTTGGACATTGAACAGTGGAAACACAGCCTGAGAGTGAGGATGTGAGGAGTTTCACAAAGTGCATCTATTGCAGGCACCAGAAGAGGAATGTGACAGGAGACATTTCAAAAATGGGTTATTTTGTTTTGGTGAGTTGAATTCTCCAGAATCATGTTGCTGGTGATCGAGAGATACATTGTCGCCCCCTCAGAAACATCAGGATTCGGTCACTGTGACATTCTGTTAATGACACAGGCCCTTAACTCGATTCCAATAGACTGAGAACAATTGTTGTACAGCCCAGGTACCTGTGGTTATATTCCAGGAAGCGATTCAGAATTTTACAGGTAATCCCATGGGAGTGGGAGATATAAACCTGGACTGTGCCAATCGGGTGTTCCCATTCATGGACCAGTGCTGGGTTTGGGTTGTGTCTGGATGCTGATAACTTACGATAGAACCGTCCTACACACCTGGTGTGGTGAATCTGAGTGTCGCTGTACTGCAGTGAGGTCAGACAATGTCACTGTTTGTATCACGGATTCCTCTCTCCAGATACTTTACTTTATTATAAACATATACATTCATTACAACTTTATTTTTATATTCTCTCCATCACCTGTCCATATCATAACTAATAGTGTTCTCCTATTATTATTCTCAGAGCAAAATACTTCACCAAGCCAGAATAAATGTGATCTTTCCTCCACCCGGAACACAAGGAACAGTGCAGGCAGCTCCTTCTCACACACAGTAAGTACATTATCACTCACAGAGCGCAGAGACACAGAACTGACCTCAATCATATTGTCACAGGCAGCAGAAGCTGTCAGTCCCACAGTAATCCAAATTTCCAGAGTTATGTTATGAATCCCAGTCACTTGGAGCAGTACAATAATGTGTTGTTTCAAAGTCCAATCATATTGCACTGAACGGCAGATCCAATTTCACTCCCTTACTCACACACATGAACAGATAGACTCTGACACAATGTCAATCCATATTGATGTCTGTACAATGACTCTCAAACCCAACAGCTAACATACAAGAGAAGAGAAATGGACGAAATGGATTGAACCAAAACTCCTCCTGAGACAGTCATCAATAATCGCAAACTATCATCCGCCTACAGCAGGTGGAGAAGGAACTAAATCCAACAGTCACACAGAGCAAGAATAGCTCAGTACAAGAGACTATCAATTACATAATGAATCTCACATTCACACACATCACCAGTCTAACAGATACATAATCAATCCCACACTCTCACATATCACCAGTCTAACAGATACATAATCAATCCCACACTCACACACAGTACCAGAGACTGAGAGAAACATAATGATACACTCAGACACATTGAATGACAGATTGAGAGAGAATCACAATCACCTCCAGTACCTGAGATTGACTGACTGACTGATAGTGAAACCCACATTCCCATACCAGGCCCTTACAGCTACAGACAAATACTCACACTCACATTCCAGAGACCGATAGATAGAGTAATACCCACACTCATATTCCAGAGACCGATAGATACAGAATAAAACCCACATTCACAGATCAGAAAATGACAGGGACTGTGTAAATCTGACACTCACATACCAGAGAATGTAAGACACAGAATGAAACCCACACTCACTTACCAGTAATTGACAGGTACAGAGTGAAAACCTCTCTTCCATACCATAAACTTACAGGTATAAAGGAAAAGCCACACTCGCTAACCAGAGACTGACAGATACAGAATAAATACTACACTCACTGGTGGGCATAGTCTACAGGCCCCCGAACAGTAGCTACACTGTTTGATGGAGTATAAATCAAGAAATAATGGAGGCTTGTAAAAAAGGAACGAGAATAATCATGGGCAATTTTAATCTTCATATTGATTGAACAAATCAAATAGGCCAAGGTAGCCTTGAGGAAGAGTTCATCGTATGTATCCGGGATAGTTTCCTTGAACAGTACGTTGCGGAACCAACTAGGGAGCAGGCTTAGATCTGGTACTGTGTAATGAGAACATAAAAACATAAGAAATAGGAGCAGGAGTAGGCCATTTGGCCCCTCGACCCTGCTCCGCCATTTAGTAAGCACATGTCTGATCTGATCATAGACTCACCTCCACTTCCCTGCCCGCTCCTCATAACCCTTTATTCCCTTATCGCTCAAATATCTGTCCATCTCCGCCTTAAATATATTAAATGGCCCAGTCGCCACAGCTCCCTGGGGCAGAGAATTCCACAGATCTACAACCACATGAGAGAATAAATTCCTCCTCATTTCAGTTTTAAATGGGCAACCCCTTATTCTGAGACTATGTCCCAAAGTTCTAGTTTCCCCTATGAGTGGAAATAGCCTCATTGCATCCACCTTGTCGAACCCCCTCATTATCTTTTATGTTTCAATAAGACCCGCCTCTCATTCTTCTGAACTCCAATGAGTATAGGCCGAACCTACTCAACCTCTCTTCATAAGTCAACCTCCTCATCTCCGGAATCAACCAAGTGAACCTTCTCCGAACAGCCTCTAATTCAAGTATATTCTTCCTTAAATACGGAGTCCAAAACTGTACGCAGCACTCCAGGTGTGGTCTCAACAATACCCAGTACAGTTATAGCAGGACTTCTTTGCTTTTATACTCCATCCCCCTTTGCAATAAACACCAACGTTCCATTTGCCTTCCTGATTACTTGCTGTACCTGCATACTAAGTTTTTGTGTTTCATGCACAAGGACACGCAGGTCCCTCTGTACTGCAGCACTTTGCAATTTTTCTCCATTTAAATAATCTGCTTTTTTATTATTTTGCCAAAGTGGACAACCTCACACTCTCCCACATTATATTTGGGACGGACTCCACTTGGAACGTGCTGAGGCTAGGGTCCTGGTGAATCGAATAACTAGGTTTGCCGAGAGAGCTTTAACTAATCAGTTGTGGGGGTGGAGGTTTCAGGTGAGCAGAAACCTAAAGAACAAGATGAAGGCAATAGAGCAGGGTAGCATTGGGGGAAACAAAAACCAAAGCATGACAGGAAAGGACATAAGAGTGTATCCGAAACTGGGCCATAGCAGGAGAAAAACCATGCTGACGCTGCTTGACTGAATTATGCTTTTTCAAATGTCGTGCTACAGATGTTAGGCTAACTGGTCTTCTGACTCTGTTGTGAAGCACCTTGGGATGTTGTACTACATTAAAGGTGCTATATAAATAAAAGTTTATTTAATAATAATGGAAAGCTGCAGGTTTGTGCGCTGCCACCAAGATTCATCGAGATGTAGAGTGCATGTGTGGCCATCTTTGCAGAGGAGCAAAGTGTGGGCAGGGCTACAGGGTCCCAGTGAACCCAGCCAGGGTCAGCACCTTCAGGTGAGGGAGAGGGGAACCAGTGAGTGTAGAACTGAACCCAGCCAGAGTCAGCACCTTCAGGGGAGGGAGAGGGGAACCAGTGAGTGTGGAACTGAACCCAGCCAGAGTCAGTACCTTCAGGGGAGGGAGAGGGGAACCAGTGAGTGTAGAACTGAACCCAGCCAGAGTCAGCACCTTCAGGGGAGGAGAAGGAGGGGAACCAGTGAGTGTAGAACTGAACCCAGCCAGAGTCAGCACCTTCAGGGGAGGGAGAGGGGAACCAGTGAGTGTGGAACTGAACCCAGCCAGAGTCAGTACCTTCAGGGGAGGGAGAGGGGAACCAGTGAGTGTAGAACTGAACCCAGCCAGAGTCAGCACCTTCAGGGGAGGAGAAGGAGGGGAACCAGTGAGTGTAGAACTGAACCCAGCCAGAGTCAGCACCTTCAGGGGAGGGAGAGGGGAACCAGTGAGTGCAGAACTGAACCCAGCCAGAGTCAGCACCTTCAGGGGAGGGAGCGGGAAACCAGTGAGTGTCGAACTGAACCCAGCCAGAGTCAGCACCTTCAGGGGAGGGAGAGGGGAACCAGTGAGTGTAGCACTGAACCCAGCCAGAGTCAGCACCTTCAGGGGAGGGAGAGGGGAACCAGTGAGTGTAGAACTGAACCCAGCCAGAGTCAGCACCTTCAGGAAAGGAGAAAGCGGTGAACCGGAGAGTTTAGAACCCTGACAAAGTAGATGGTGAAAACTGGGAGTGGAGGACAAGCTGTCTTCAGACGTGCGATGTGTTTGAATTTCAGCACAGGGAGGACGGAGAGTGTATGGGATAGGGGATTTACAGCTTTGGAGGAACAAGAGAGGCAAGAATGTTTCATAGAATCTAGAATTGTCTGTTCTGAATTTCTGTCCTGTAATTGCAGTAATGGTTTTTGTAAACTCCTTTTCCATGGTATTAGAAGGGAAGGATTTGCAGACGGGAAACTCAAACCAAACTTCGCATCAAGTTCTGACTGAATCACTCGATTCCTCAGGACCTGAATATCATCGGCCTTTGAATGTGGAAGGAGAAATGTTTGTCTGTTCTGTCTGTGAGAACAGATTTCAAACATCAGTGTGATTGGAAAAGCACCGAGACACACACAGCCGAGTGAGAGTGTACCAGTGCACTGACTGTGGAAAGAGCTTCAACCAGTTACACAGCCTGAAAAAACATCGCACCATTCACAGCGGGGAGAAACTGTATACGTGTTCTGTGTGTGGACGAGGCTTCAACTGATCATCCAACCTGGAGAGACACAAGGACACCCGCACCACGGAGAAACCGTGGGAATGTGGGGACTGTGGGAAGAGATTAATTTGCCCGTCTGATCTGGAAGTTCATCGGCGCAGTCACACTGGGGAGAGGCCATTCACCTGCTCAGTGTGTGGGAAAGGATTCACTACCTCATCCGACCTGCTGGTACACCAGCGAGTTCATACCGGGGAGAGACCGTTCATCTGCTCTGAGTGTGGGAAGGGATTCACTACCTCATCCGACCTGCTGGTTCACCAGCGAGTTCACACTGGGGAGAGACCATTCACCTGCCCTGAGTGTGGGAAGGGATTCATTCGGTCATCCTTCTTGCTGGTACACCAGCGAGTTCACACCGGGGAGAGGCCGTTCACCTGCTCCATTTGTGGGAAGAGATTCACTCAGTTATCCAACCTGTTGACACACCAGCGAGTACACACTGGGAAGAGATCATTCATCTGCTCTGAGTGTGGGAAGGGCTTCACTCAGTCATCCTACCTGCTGATACACCAGCGAGTTCACACTGGGGAGAGGCCATTCACCTGCTCTGAGTGTGGGAAGGGATTCACTGTGTCATCCCGCCTGCTGAGACACCAGCGAGTTCACACTGGAGAGAGGCCATTCACCTGCTCCGTGTGTGGGAAGGGATTCACTCAATCATCCAACCTGCTGAGACACCAGCGAGTTCACAAGTGACTGCAGTGTTTGGATTCTGCTGTTATCCCAGACTGAATCGTGTCCATTCTGACAATTGGGGTTTCTTTCTGCTGATACTGATTACCCCTATAACTGGGCTGGAGTTTAATATTCTGGATATTTGACCAATTAATCAATGGGAAATGGGTCAGATAAAAATAATGCTGATTGTGTTTGCATCCTGTTTAACTGTTTAAACAGCTTTCTTCAAATACTGAAAGCTGCAACAAATGGAGCTAAACTTTGTTGAACAATTGATGATAAAATGAATTGAATCTGCTGGTTGGTTTTGAATTTCTCTGGGATGGAGCTGGACATGATGTGCCTTGAAATACCGCCGGTGTCCAGTAGATGACGCTGTCCCTCCAATTAACCTCGACTGAGAGGAGCGTGACTGCCCCCTAGAGCAGGAGGAATGACGGCAGCTCAGCGTCAGACACTGAACATACTGCACCCCCACAGTAACATCACACACTGCCCCCCTCCCTGGGGCAGCTCAGAGTCAGACACTGATCTCACTCTCCCCACAGGGACATCACACACTGCCCCCTCCCTGGGGCAGCTCAGAGTCAGACACTGAACATACTGCACCCCCACAGTAACATCACACACTGCCCCCCTCCCTGGGGCAGCTCAGGATCAGACACTGATCTCACTCTCCCCACAGGGACATCACACACTGCCCCCTCCCTGGGGCAGCTCAGGATCGGACACTGAACATACTGCATCCCACAGGGACATCACACACTGCCCCCTCCCTGGGGCAGCTCAGGATCAGACACTGAACATACTGCATCCCACAGGGACATCACACACTGCCCCTTCCCTGGGGCAGCTCAGCGTCAGACACTGAACATACTGCACCCCCACAGTAACATCACACACTGCCCCCCTCCCTGGGGCAGCTCAGAGTCAGACACTGATCTCACTCTCCCCACAGTAACATCACACACTGCCCCCTCCCTGGGGCAGCTCAGAGTCAGACACTGATCTCACTCTCCCCACAGGGACATCACACATTGCCCTCTCCCTGGGGCAGCTCAGGATCAGACATTGAACATACTGCACCCCACAGGGACATCACACACTGCCCCCTCCCTGGGGCAGCTCAGGATCAGACACTGAACATACTGAACCCCACAGGGACATCACACACTGCCCTCTCCCTGGGGCAGATCAGAGTCAGAATTTGGAGGGGAGGATCCAGTTTTTGTGGACGATGTAGGAACCCACAACATAGGTAGGATTAGAAATGAGGTTCTGCTCAAAGAATTGGAGGAATTGGGGTCTAAATGAAAACGCTGAACCGCAAAGGTAATAATCTCTGGATTGTTACCTGAGCCACACGCCAAATGGTGTAAGGATAAGCAGATTAGAAAGTAAATGCGTGGCTCAAAGAGTGGTGTGGGAGGCATGGGTTTGCTTTACGGGCACTGGCACCAGCACTGGGCAAAGAGGGAGCTGTTCCACTAGGATAGGCTTGACATGAACTGGGTAGGAACCAGTGTCCTGGCGAATCGAATAACTAGGGCAGTAAACAGGGCTTTAAACTAATGAAGGTGGGGCAGGGAGATCCAGGAAAGTACAGCACGGTTTAGATAGAGAAAAAGCAACAAAAGACATGCCAAGACTCAAGAGCAGAGCAGAGTTTTGGGTAAAAACAAACAGAGTGGGTCAGGAATGGACAGAGAGGCATTACTGACTGAGGAGACATCAGAGAAAAATAGAAAAAAGCCAAAACTAAAGGCACTCTATCTGAATGTACAAAGCATTCGCAACAGAATAGATAAATTAATAGCGCTGATAAAAATTAATAGGTTTAATCTAATAGCCATTATGGAGACATGGTTGCAAAGTGACCACAGTTGGAAACTAAATATTCCAGGATATGGAACTTTTAGAAGAAATGGAAAAGGAGGAGGGGTAGCCCTGATAATAAAGGATGGGCTAAAGACGGTAGAGGAAAACGATCTTAGCTCGTAAAATCAAGAAGTAGAATCAGTTTGGGTGAAGCTAAGAAACAGCAAGGGGCAGAAAACATTGGTGGGAGTTGTTTATAGGCCCCCAAACCGCAGTGGTAATGTAGGGCACAGTATAAATCAGGAAATTAGAGGTGCATGTAACAAAGGTAATACAATTATCATGGGGGACTTTAATCTGCATATAGACTGGGCAAACCTGTTATATATGTAGACTATAGATATACTCTCTGTGTAGTCACTGTATAGTTGCATAAGTTGGAGACTTTACCTGATGTACTGTCAATAAGGTTTACACTGTGTACATACTATGCTGACACCACTAGAAGGTGCAACTGGTGGAGACCAGGGTTTCCTGCCCTGGTGGCAGGGGCTGTATAAAAGCAGAGCCACCATGCAACTGCCTCACTCTGCAGTTTGGAATAAAGGACCAACGTCACTACAGTTTGAGTACAACACATTGCCTCGTGGAGTCATTCATAAGTGCATTACAAACATAATAACTGATGACGAGTATACAGACTTTCATGCGATTATGGCTATCTTTGGCACACTGAGAGGGTGATGATTGGGATGCCTTCACGGAAAGACTCGAGCATTATTTCGTGGCAAACGACTTGGCAGGGGATGTGTACTCATTGGCGGAGAAGCGCAAGGCTATACTGCTGACCAGTTGTGGGCCCGAGGTCTCCCGCCTCGTCAGGGACTTGCTGGCACCCACGAAGGCCAAGGATAAGACATACGATGAGCTGAGTGAACTAATTCGCGACCAACTAAAACCAAAGGAGAGCATCCTCACGGCCAGGCACAGATTCTACTCTCACCACAGACCTGAGGGCCAGGAGATTGCAAAATATGCTGCGGACCTCAGGAGACTTGCGGCACCATGTGATTTTAGCACGCACCTCAACGAAGCATTGCGAGACATCTTCGTTATGGGAATTGGCCACGAGGACCTCCTTCAAAAGCTATTATCGGCCGACACCACAGTAGACCTGCAGAGGGCCATCAGCATCAGTCAGGCGTTCATGACCTCGACCTGCAGCACCAAGCAAATTATTCATCCTGTGGACTCAAACCCGACAAGTACTGTACACAGAATTGCGCCTTTCACAGGCAAGACTGTAGAATGTGGCTCTGCCCAGGGCAGAGAGCACAGACCTCAGGGTTCCAGAACTCAGAGTCCGCCAAGGGGTGCTAATCGAGTAGCATCATGCTAGCATTGCGGAGGAAACCATAGGGCTAACCAGTGTCGGTTTGCTGAGTACGTATGCAAAGCCTGTATCACGAAGGGCCACCTCCAGTGTATGTGTAAAAGAAATACGACTTACTCAGTGGGCATATGATAATTTGGCCAGAGTGGCAGCTCAACCCCAAGAAGAAGTGTATGAAGTGTATACCTGCACCACCAATTGTCCTCCAGTGAAAATAGAAGTCGAGATGAATGGCGTTCCAGTCTTCGGAGCAAGCCAGTCGGTGATGAGCCAGGATGCCTTTGAGAGTTATGGAACAAAAAACGACCCGAGCTGGTTTCATTACAGGAAAAGTTGCGCACCTACACCAAGGAGCTGATCCCAGTCCTTGGTAGTGCGGTTGTAAAGGTAATCCATAATGGCGTGGTGCACAAGTTACCTCTGTGGATTGTTGCAGGTGATGGTCCAACACTACTCAAAAGAAGGTGGATGGGGAAGATACAGTGGAAATGGGAAGACCTCTTCACTCCGGCAATCGATGTCCCCCGTGCTCAGAGGCAGAGCAAAACCTCACTGTAGCTCGGGCCAGGCACCAGAGAACAGACCAGCGCAGCGCCTGAGGCACAGACCATCCATCAAGACTGTGTGACAATGATCCGACCAGAACGATCTAAAAGCACCTTCCCGGCTCCAGTGGCAGGACTCCTGGGGAGGAAGATCGAATTTACAGGCACTCTTCCAGCTTTTGTGGCAGAATCGCAGGAGAGAAGGATCAAGGCAGTCGACCTTGAGGACAGAGGCAAGATGGCGTCCCTGCTGCAGTGAGGTGCAGCATGGCTGAAAAAAAAGAAGGCCATGGCCATACCACGAGGACTTGATTGGGGTAAAGCCAACAGGGTTCTCTTAAAGGAGACCTGCAACCAACTAAACTTAAAGAGACATTGCATGCATGGTAATCAATGTAACGAACTGATTAAGATTTTGAACAAAATGTTGCAAAATATCGGGAATAGAGTGTCCCCAAAAGTAGCAAACGAGCGAATTCGGGAGGGTAAAGACGCTGATACCCTGCCCCAGGTCTATCCCATGCTGTAGGCACCCCGAATGGCACTATTCGTCACGGACCTGGAAACGGAAATGGCGCCAATACGCGCAGTCAGCCGCCATTGCCCACCACTCGGGTGGAGACGGCGCAGCCCCCAGACCCAGTCGCTACCTCGGCCATGTCCGGGAGCGAAAGGTCAGAACCAACGAGTTCCCCGAATGGGAACTGGAACAGCCAGGTTCAAAACACCATTAGAGAGCAGGCAGAAGATTCTGCAGCCCTCAAAGGAGGACAGGAAGGCCATACACATCTGTGGCTCTGCCCACCATTAGGCAATGGCAAAGGCCCAGAGTCCTGGCAAAGAGAGCGAACCAAGCCCACCCCAGTAGCAGGGGGTGCAGCGCCGCCATCAGACGACCAGGACCCCATCCAGTTTCTCTGGAACCAGCGTCCTTGCATACCTGTACTGCTACCTGAGTACTGACCATGACTGAACCATGAATGCAATCTACCCAATCCTGGCGCATGACCGTAAAACGTAACTAATGTAAGTCCCTGAACCAATTAAAAAACTTTTCTGTAAAAACCTTTCTTTGTACTTTCACTGTGTCTAATCCTATATGTTAATGTAATGGGCCAGCTGCATGATCTCGCTGTGGGGGGCGGGGGGGGGGGCGGCGGGGCGGGGGTGGGGAATGGATGTTTGGACACACACATGGATCACACACACAACCCACTGGAATCACCACTGCATCATCAGACCATCCAAACTGGTAACCACTACCCAAAGTTGTGGCAAAAGGACTTGGGGGTTAACAGGGCGAGAGCCAAGCCAAAGCACAGCCAAGGTGCAAGGGCTACTGGCACTTAAGTCTGGGGAGAGCTAAGCCAGAGCACACAGTGCAAAGGTAATTGGCAGAAAGGACTTGGGGGAGAATTATGTTATATATGCACACTATAGATTTACTCTCTGTGTAGTCACTGTATAGTTGCATAAGATGGAGACTTGTTTACCTGATGTACTGTCAATAAGGTTTACAATGTGTACATACTATGCTGGCACCACTAGAGGGTGCAATTGGTGGAGACCGGGGTTTCCTACTCTGGTGGCAGGGGCCGTATAAAAGCAGAGTGACCATGCGGCTGCCTCACTCTGAAGTTTGGAATAAAGGATCAAGATCACTACAGTTTGAGTACAACACGTTGCCTCGTGGAGTCATTCATAAGTGCATTACAAATTTGCAGTAATATTGTGGAGGACGAATTCATGAAAGGTATACAAGATGGTTTTCTAGATCAATATGTTGAGGAACCAACTAGAGAACTGGTTATTTTAGATCTAGTATTGAGCAATAAGAAAGGGTTAATTAACCTTGTAGTAAAGGGGCCCTTAGGGAAGAGTGACCATAATATGACAGAATTTTACATTAAGTTTGAAAGTGATTTAGTTAAATCTGAAACTAGGGTCTTAAATCTAAACAAAAGAAACTATGTAGGGGAGAGTTGGTTAAGGTAGATTGGGAAACTACATTAAAAGGTATGACGGTAGAAAATCAATGGCTAGCATTTTAAAAATTAATACATAATTTACAACAAACATACATTCATTTAGGGCACAAAAACCCCACAGGAATTGTGATCCAACCATGGCCAACAAGAGAAGTTAAAGACGGTATTAGATCAAAGAAAGATTCTTATAATGTTGCCAAAAAGAGCAGTAAGCCTGGGGATTGGGAAGATTTTAGGATTCAGCAAAGGAGGACCAAGAAATTGATAAAGAAAGGGAAAATAGAATATGAGAGTAAACTAGCAAGAGACAAAATAACAGATTGCAAAAGCTTCTATAGGTATATAAAAAGGAAAAGATTAGCAAAAGTAAATGTGGGTCCCTTACAGGCTGAGACAGGAGATATAATGGGGAACAATGAAATTGCAGGGAAATTAATGCATACTTTTTGTCTGTCTTCACAGAAAAAATGCAAAAAACTTGCCGGAACTACTGAAGAACCAAGGGTCTAGCGAGAATGAGGAACTAAAAAAAATTAGTATTAGTAAAAAAATGGTACTGGAGAAATAATGGGACTGAAAGCCAATAAATCTCCTGGACCTGATGGCCTACATCCTAGGGTATTGAAAAGGGTAGCTGTAGAAATAGTGGATGCATTAATTGCCATCTTGCAAAATTCCATAGATTCTAGAATGGTTCCCGTGGATTGGAAGATAGCAGATGTAACTGGGCTATCTAAATACAGAGGGAGAGAGAAAATGGGGAACTACAGATCAGTTAGCCTGACATCAGTCATAGGGAAAATGCTAGATTCCATTATTAAGGACGTGGTAACAGGCACATAGAAAATAATAAGATTAGGCAGAGTCAATACAGCTTTAGGAAAGGGAAATCATCTTTGACAAATCTGTTAAGAGTTTTTTGAGGTTGTAACTAACAGAATAGATAAGGGGAAACCAATGGATGTGGTGTATTTGGAGTTTCAGAAAGCATTCGATCAGGTGCCACATGAGATAATTAAATTATGGCTCATGGGATTGGGGGTAATGTACTAGCATGGATTGCGGATTGGTTAACGGACAGAAAACAGAGAGTAGAAATAAATGGTTCATTTTCAGGTTGGCTGGCTGTATCTGGTGGGGTACCACAAGGATTGTGCTTGAGCCTCAGCAATTCACAATATATATCAATGATTTGGATGAGAGGACTAAATGTTATATATCCAAATTTGCTGATTATAGAAAGCTAGGTGGGACCTCAAGTTGTGAGGAGGATGCAAAGAGGCTTCAAGGGGATATACAGGCAGGCTAAGTGAGTGGGCAAGAACATGGTAAATGGAATATAATGTAGGTAACTGTGAAGATACTCACTTTGGTAGGAAAAATAGAAAAGCAGAGTATTTTTTAAATGCTGAGAGAAGTTGGTGTTCAGAGGGACCTGGGTGCCCTCATACAAAAATCACTGTAAGTTAACTTGCAGGTACAGCAATCAATTAAGAGAGCAAATGGTATGTTGGCCTTAATTACAAAATGATTTAAGTATAAGAGTAAACGCGTCAGTGTAATTATATAGGATCCTTGTGAGACCACATCTGGAATATTGTGTACAATTTTGATCTCCTTACCTGAGGAAGGATGTACTTGCCATAGAGTGAGTGCAATGAAGGTTCACCAGAATGGTTCTTGGGATGGGGGAATTGCCCCATGAGGAGAGATTGAGTAGTCTACAGTTTAGAAAAGTGAGAGTCAATCTCTTTGAAACATGCAAAATTCTTACAGGGCTTGATAGGGTAAATGCAGGGAGGATATTTCTCCAGGCTAGGGAGTCTAGAATAAGGGATCAGCAATTTAGGACTGAGATGAGGAGAAATTTCTTCACTCTGATGGTGGTGAATCTTTGGAATTCTCTGCCCCAGAGGGCAATGGAAGTTCAGTCTTTGTGTATATTCAAGACAGACATCGGTACATTTCGATGCTGATGTCGATGGCAGACTGGATCATTGGAGATGTCCAGCTGTGTCATAAGAACATAGGAGCAGGATTAGGCCATTTGGCCCATCGAGCCTGCTCCACCATTTAATAAGATCATGGCTGATCTGATCATGGACTCAGTTCACTTCCCTGCCTGCTAAGGGAATCAAAGGATATGGTAATAATGCAGGGAAGTGGAGTTGAGGTAGAAGATCAGCCATGATCTCATTGAATAGCGGAGCAGGCTCGCGGGGCCAAATGGCCTACTCCTGCTCCTAGTTCTATGTTCTTATGGTGACAGTAAGTAACAGGATAGGTAAAGCCAAACTGCAGGTGTACAGGTACAACCAAGGGGTCAATCTACCCAGTGACCAGAGGACACATGACTTATGAAGATGGGTTGAGTAGGTTGGGCCTATACACATTGGAGTTCAGAAGAATGAGAGGTGATCTTATCTAAACCTATAAGATAATGAGGGGTCTCAACAAGGTGGGTGCAGAAAGGATATTTTCACTGATAGGGGAAACTAAAACTAGGGGACATAGTCTCAGAATAAGGGGCCACCCATTTAAAACTGAGATGAGGAGGAGTTTCTTCTCTCTGAGGGGTGTAAATCTATGGAATTCTCTGCCCCAGAGAGTTGTGGAGGCTGGGTCATTGAATATATTTAAGGCGGAGATAGACAGATTTTTGAGCTATAAGGGTGTAAAGGGAAGTGGAGCTGAGTCCATGATCAGATCAACCATAATCTTATTGAACGGCAGAGCAGGCTCCTATTTCTTATGTTCTTATTTTCTTATGACACAGCTGGACATCTCCAATGATCCAGTCCGCCATCGACGTCAGCATCGTGTTGGATCAATTGCTAAAAATGGTTCCTCGTTGGTTAACTGACAAAAATGGAAAACAAATGCTGTAGCTCGTTATGAAATAGTCTGTGTCCGGTTCTATGCTGAGATGCAGCTCCCCACCTCCCATTATATGAAGAGAGTTCGACGTGATCTAACCGAGCACTTTGAACCTCATTGATGCCAAGATAGAAACAGTCTATAATTTATCGAGAGCCGAAATGTGGAAGGAGAAAGATCTGGCTATTGCTATTTATCTGTGTGTCTTCCATCTCTTTTGTCACCTCTCCTCAACCCCTCTGCCCCCTTCTCCCTCTCTATCTCTTTAGGGCGGGAGGGGGGGTTGTTCCTTTTTCTGATCAGCCAGCTCTCTCTGTGACAGTCATCCACTTTCTATCCGTCTGTCCCTCTCTACCTTTCCTCCTTTCTCTCTATGGTCTCTCCCTGGCGTGTGGCCACTCCCTCTCAAACGCAGCCATACCAGGCCACAGTCCCTCAAAAAGGCAAAGTCAGGGCCATGAGGGATCTTCTTATTCGTTAATGGAATAAGGACATCGCTGGCAAGGCCAACATTCATTGCCCATCCCTAATTGCCCGTGAGAAGATGGTGGTGAGCCACCTCCTTGAACAGCTGCAGTCCGTTTAGTGAATATACTCCCACAATGCTGTTAGATAAGGAGTTACAAGATTGTGAACCAGCGACCATGAAGGAACGGTGATATATTTCCCAGTCAGGGCGGTGTGTAACTTGGAGGGGAACTTGGAGGTGATGGTGTTCCTATGCGCCTGCTGCCCTTGACCTTCTATTTGCTGGAAGCCTTGGCGAGTTTCTGCAACTTGTAGATGGTACACACTGCAGCCACGGTGCGCAGGTGGAATGTCACCAAATAGACAAAAACAGGTTTGTTAAAACATATAAACAGCAACCAACAGCAATCCCAGCCGCTCAGATCAGGTATAACTGCCGTGTACTCTGGGTTGTAACGGTCCACATTAAGGACACAAATGAGATAATAACAAGGCATTGTTGTGTGTATTGTACCATATTGTAATGCCAGAGTCCAGGAGAGTTTGGAGGGAACATGATGAATGGTCTGAGAATAATTGTATTATGGGCAGGAGGTTAAGACTGACCAATGGCTGTGCTCCTGGAAGTGCAAATACGTCCCGCTCATACAGCTGTGTGGGGCAGAAGAAACAGACAGAAGGGCGGATATAGAATGACAGGCTTTCCAATCTGCTGTCCATTCTATTACAACCACGGACCGCGACCTCTGCTGCAGACCCGGGATCACAGGATGGGGAAAATAGCAACCATCGCAAAGAAATGAAGGGACACCTGATCAGTGGACTCCTGGTAAACTAGGGGAGTGAGTAGGAGCTGGAACTCCAAATAGAGACATACTAATGATTAAAAAGGTTTAGATTCCAGAACTTACTGTTCATAGAGTTAAACATGTGAGGCTAAGGACACAGGAGTTAAACTGTGAGTAAATCCTTGATGGTTGTGACTGCTCCCGTGAGACCCGCAGTGGATCCCAGCAGAGGATCCGGCTGTAGATCATCACAGACCATGTAGGGAGTGCAAGGTACTGAAGGATTCTATCATGGCTCTTTAAAGAGAGGAAACATCCCCGATAAAGCATTATACACAAAGGTATAGTCCCAGAGATTCAGAACACATGGGAACAGCTCTTGTAGTCTGTCCACAAGTGAATGAGACCTTGAGGTCCGGTATCGATTGATAGAAATTCAGCGCCAGGATCAATTTCTCTGAGACCCTCTTTCCCGAATTCACTGATCTCCGGTCACTCTGAGCAAAGCCGAGCCTCTCCCCGCCATGGCCGGTGATTCCGGCAGGAAATAGTTTGTAAAGTTAGCTTATACCTCACCTGGGAGTGCGTGATCCTTACATGTACCGGGATTTCTGTCCTGTATTCATACCATGCTGTACATTGTGTGTTTCATTTGATGGTGTCAGAGGAGCTGCAGGCTGCTTTGGCCACATGCTGTATCTGAGTTTGTTCTGCTTGATGAATGACTACACAGTGAGATTTACACTGTATCTAACTCCTGTCTATCTGCTCTGGAAGATTTTGATGTGACTGTGTTGAGCGAGCTTGACTCTGTATCTGAAACGTGCTGTTTCTGTCCTGGGAGTGTCTTATGGGGCAGTGTAGAGGCAGCTTTTCGCTGTATCTAGCCCGTGCTGTACCTGCCCTGGGAGTGTTTTATGGGGCAGTGTCGAGGGAGCTTTACTCTGTATCTGAAACGTGCTTTTTCTCACCTGGGAGTGTTTGATGAGGCAGTGTAGAGGGAGCTTTACTCTATCTGAAACGTGCTGTTTCTCACCTGGGAGTGTTTTATGGGGCAGTGTAGAGGAAGCTTTACTCTGTATCTGAAACGTGCTGTTTTTCACCTGGGAGTGTTTTATGAGGCAGTGTAGAGGGAGCTTTTCGCTGTATCTAGTCCGTGCTGTGCATGCTCTGGGAGTGTTTGTTAGGAGTTTGTAGAGGGACCTTTACCTGACCTGGGAGGGTTTCACGGGATAGATTAGAGGGAGCTTTACTCAGTATTTATCTGGACTTGACGTGTGAGTGTTTTATGGCCACTTTAAACATGCTTTACAATGTATCTAATACATACTGTATCTGACCTGGGAGTGTTTGCTGGGTAGTTTAAATATGCTTTACACTGTATGTAAGCCAAGCTGTACGTGACCTGGCTGTGTTTGAAGGGACAGTGTAGATCAGTGATGGGAAAAATACGGCCCGTGGGCCTTTTCCGGCCCGCTGGATGGGACAGAAATAGAACGCGAGCCGGAGCTCGAGCTGTACATTCGTCTATCCATTTTCATTTCTCATGGATCAGAGAACCGAACTGCAGCCAAGGAAAAACAATAGTAATACTTCATTCAAATTAATTATTCGCAAAATCGATTCTTCCCAGCACGATTAAAAGGATCCGTTCCGTGAGCCTGGGCCCCAATGGCGGACGTGCCTACCCAGAATGCACTGCATACTAGAATATGCCCTTTACATTTTAGAGTGCAGTCATGACTGCTCATCTCCACAGATCTTTTACCGAAGAAAGTGACCGGCGCTGCATCTTTCCTCTCCCTATATCCAGAGTATGACGGCAGGGGAGTTCTCATCTGTCACCAATTGGGCCGGCATTAGTAATCTTTGCAGAGGGACATAAGGATGCCTCAGGTGGGGAATTGAAGCTGACACAGGCTCTAAAGGGGCTACAGTTCTATTTCACAGCACTGATTTACAGAGACCAGAAGATACCACAACATTTTCAAATTTTTATCTTTGATTCATTTCTAGGCGGTATCGAATTCATGTTGTGATAGCATCTGACTATTATCTGAATTTATGTTTATGCAATGTTCTTGTTTATCAAATATTCCATCGAATTCTTTTCCGCACACGGTCCCTTTCAATTTGCTGCTCGGCCACTAGGCAGCTGCACATGCGCAGTGTCTCTTCCAGCGGCAGGAGCTGGGGAGCAGCCTGCGCGGGACCGCGCGATTGTTGCTGACCGTGCGGCCACGCGCCTTAGCGCCAACATTGGTGGGCGGCCCTCAACAGCTCAACAAAACTTGTTAAGTGGCTTTCAGCCCATATAATTGCCCAGCCCAGGCCTAGGTGATGGAAGCCATGGCAAGTTGCTGCATCTTGTAGATGGTACACACTGCAGCCACGGTGTACCAGTGCAATGTTAACAAATATAAACAGCAATCCCAGCTGCCCAGATCAGGTGTAACTGCCGTCTATTCTGGGTTGTAACGGTCCACATTAAGGACACACACGAGATAATAACAAGGCATTGTTGTGTGTATTGTACCACATTGTAATGCCAGAGTCCCGGAGAGTTTGGGCGGAACTTGATGAATGGTCTGAGAATAATTGCGTTATAGGCAGGAGGGTAACACTGACCAATGGCTGTGCCCCTGGAAGTGTAAATACATCCCGCTCTTACAACTGTGCGGTGCAGAGGAAACAGGCAGAAGGGCGGATATAGAATGACAGACTTTCCAATCTGGTGTCCATTCCATTATAACCACGTACCGCGACCTCTGCTGCAGACCCGGGGATCACAGGATGGGAAAATAACAACCATCGCAAAGAAATGAAGGCACACCTGATCAGTGAACTCCTGGTAAACTAGGGGAGTGAGTAGGAGCTGGAACTCCAAATAGAGAAATACCACGGATTTAAAAAGGGTTAGGTTCCAGAACTTACTGATCATAGACTTAAACCTGTGGGGCTGAGGGCTCAGGAGTAAAACTGTGAGTAATGCCTTGCTGGTGTGACTACTCCAGTGAGATAACGCACTGGATCCCAGCAGAGGATCCGTCTGCAGATCCCCACAGACCATGTAGGGAGTGCAAGGCACTGAAGGATTCTATCACGGCTCTTTAAAGAGAGGAAACATTCCCGACAGACCATTATACACAAAGGGATAGTCCCAGAGATTCGGAACACATGGGAACAGCTCTTGGAGTCTGTCCACAGCTGAATGGGACCTTGAGGTCCGGTGTCGCTTGGTGGAAATTCAGCACCAGGATGAAGGGGCCGCCCATTTAAAACTGAGATGAGGAGAAATTTCTTCTCTCAGGGGGTTGTAAATCTGTGGAATTCGCTGCCTCAGAGAGCTGTGGAAGCTGGGACATTGAATAAATTTAAGACAGAAATAAACAGTTTCTTAAACGATAAGGGAATAAAGGGTTATGGGGAGCGGGCAATGAAGTGGACCTGAGTCCATGATCGAATTAAATGGCGGAGCAAGCTCGAGAGGCCGTATGGCCTACTCCTGTTCCTATTTCTGGTTATGTAAGATTGGTCTTTCCTGACCGCTGGGCCTCTGTACCTGCCTCGGACTGGCGCGGCTCTCTCGCGCCCTCTCCTGGCCCGCTGTATAATGTACGATTGCTGGTTGAGGGCCTTTCTTTAGTCTGCTCACCACATCCTCCCAACCTGACAGCCACCGACTCAATGCCCATTTTATTATATTGTTTGGATTGCCGGAAAGCACACAATGGTTTGTTCTGAGTTTTATGGATTCACTGAACATTGGACCCTATAGGTTCTCGTGAATGACTTGGACAGGTTTCATCATGACATGTAATCGACCAGTAAAACTGGAGCTGATGGTTTTTTTTAAACTGCCAGGCGAGGTTTCAGTGTCAACTCATTCTTGCCACTGGACCAAGACCTAACTCTATCAAGCCCATGTGGTGGCTGGTGTGCAACGGCACCACATGTTAAAAAATCCATGCAGAGGCATCTTCCACCCTTCAGCATGTGGTTCAGGACGTGGAATATTAGGTCCTTCATTGAAACACTTGTGAACTCATTCCTTTTTGGCATGGTAGCAAGTCATCCTCGATACAAGGGACCGCCTATGATGATGATGACAGCCTTCCCTAAATGCATTACCTCACACTTCTCCAGATTGAATTCCATTTGCCACTGTTCTGCCCACCAGACCAATCCCTTGCTATCTTCTTTCAGTCTGCAGATTTCTTCTTCTTTATAACTGTACAGTCAATTTTTATAACACCTGCAATCTTTTTAATCATACCCCCGCCATTCACGTCTAAGTCATTGATATAAAACTCAAAAAGCAAGGGACCAAGTTCTGGGAGGATCATGGGGATGGAGGAGATTTCATAGATAGGGCAGGGGTGGCCATATGGAGGGATTTGAACATGAGAATGAGAATGTTATAATCTAGAGATTGCTGGACAGAGAGCCAATGTAGTTCAATGGACAGTGACGTGTGAAAGGGACTTGGTGCGAGTTAAGTTATGGGCAGCAGAGTTTGGGTGAGTAAGTTTTTGCAGGGAGCAAGATAGGAATCAGGACAGGACAACATTGGATTGGTCCCGCCTGGAAGGGACAAAAGCCTGGAAGATTTTAGTGGCAAAAGGGGCGGAGCATGGAGAGGGAGCTATGCTGTACCTGCCCTGGGAGTGTTTGATAGGATAGTGTGGCGGGTGGGAAGGAGGGAAAGAGGGCAGGAGGGAAGAAAGGAATGAAGGAAGGGAATGGGAGGGAAAAAAAATGAAGGAAAGCAGGAAAGAAATAAAGAAAGAAAGGCTCTTCATGTTTTTGTGAATGAGTTGAAAAGAACAGGTTGGTTTCTCAACACCCAACCTCCTGTTCTCACTCCTTTACTCATTGAGAGAACAGCTTAAAATAAAAGATGTATCTTTCTGTATTTCTCCCATCCCCAGAATGCCCATGCTCACTGATCTCCTCCTCCTCCTCCTCCTCCTCTCCCCATCTCTTTCCCAGATGCGAGCTCAGAGTATCCGCTAGACTCCCGCCGCTGTCTCCAGATTTTTCAGGAAGGGCATGGAACTGAAGTGTGATGTCACGGGGCCCAGTAACCTTGACATGTCCTGGTACAGACAGGGCCCGGGGAGGGAGTGGGACTAAAGTGTGATGACACGGGTCCCAGTAACCCTGACATATCCTGGTACAGGCAGGACCCAGGGAGGAGCTGTAGTTGATGTTTTACTCACTAACTGTACCAAGTGTGAATCCAGAGGGGACAGTGGACAGTTTTACCGCCGAGCGACCGAGTGGCAACGAGTTGAAGCTTAAGTGCTCCAGCCTGTGGGCGGAGCAGTTGGCCATGTATTACTGTGGCTGGAGTCTGCACAGTGAGTCTAAGAGATGGAGGGGCTCGACACAAACCCCAGAGGGGCAGAGAGCACCTGTGGGACATAAAATCTCATGGTGCCTCGTCCTGTTGGGTTTATTCTGCAGAGCAAATGTGTTTTGACCAGAAGGGATATAAAATTAGATTTTAAAAAAGGCAATGGAAAAGGTGCAAAGAATGATTAAGTTAGATGTAGAGAAGAACGATAGAACGAAAGGAAGGTTAGAAAGGAAGATAGAAAGATCGATAGAAAGAATAAAAAGAATTGAAATAAATAAATTAAGAAAGATAGAAAGAATGATATGTAAGGAAAGAAGGCAGAGAAAAAAAGGATAGAAAGAATGAAAGACAAAGGAAGAAAGAAAGAAAGAACGAAAGAAGAAAGAAAGGGAGAAAGAATGTAAGAAACAAGGGAAGAATGATAGAAAGGAGGAGGCCATTCAGTTCCCTCGAGTCTGTTACTTAGGAACAGGAAAAGCTCATTAAGCCCCCTTGGGACCACATGCACAGGAACCGGAGGAGGCCCATTCAGCCCCTCAAGTCTGTCACCCGGGAACAGGAGGAGGCCCATTCAGCCCCTTGAGTCTGTTGCATAGAAATAGGAGAAGGCCCATTCATCCCCTCGAGCCTGTTACATCGGAACAAGAGGAGGTTATTCAGCCCCTCAAACCTGCTCTGCCAGCCATTGAGATCATGGTTGACGTGTTGATCTTCATTCTATCTGACCGCATTTGCACCATATCCCTTGATACCCTTACCAAACAAATATCTGTCAATCTCAGTCTCAAAGGCTCCAACTGACCCCAGCCTGAACAGACTGTTGAAGGAGAGTGTTCCATATTTACACTACCATTGTGTGAAGAAGTGTTTTTTGATGCAGCGCCTGAACGACCTAACTCTAATTTTAAGGTTATGCCCTCTTCTACTGGACCAGAAGTAGTAGTTTCTCTCTATCTACCCAATCAACTTATTTTAACATTAAAAAACTCAGTCAGTTCACCATCGAATCTTCTATACTTAAGGTAATATAGGCCAGGTTTTTGAAATCTGTCCTCATAATTTAACCCTCTGAGCCCCGGGTATTAGTCTGATGAATCTGCCCTGCACCCCTCCAAGTCTATTACATCTTTCCTGAGATGTGCTGTCCAGAACTCAGTACTCTAGATGGAGGCTAACTAAGGCTCCATATGCCACAAGCAAAACGTCTTGCCCATTGTATTCCAGATTCCTCGAGATAAAGGACAACATTCCTTTAGCCTGTTTGATTTCTTTTTTCCCTGTTTACCGGCATTTAGTAATTTATTTACCTGAGCACTTAAAAGCCCTTCCTCCTCCACAGTTCCTAGCTTCCCACTATTTAGAAAATACTCTGATCTATCTTTATTAGGTCCAAAGTGGATGACCTCGCTCTTGCCCACATTAAATTCCTCCTTCTGCTGTTTTGACCGCTCACTTAATCGCTCTATGATTCCTTCGCTGCAATATGTCTTAATGCAATTATATAGGGCTCTGGTGAGATCACACCTGGAGCATTGTGGACAGTTTTGGTCTCCTTACCTAAGGAAAGACATACTTAAGAACATAAGAATTAGGAGCAGGAGTAGGCCATTCGAACCCTCGATCCTGCTCCACCATTCAATGAGATCATGGCTGATTTTCTACCTCAACTCCACTTTCCTGCATTGTCCCCATATCCCTGGATTCCCTTAATATTCAAAAATATATCGATCTCTATCTTGAAGGTACTAAAAGACAAGAGCCTCCACAGCTCTGGGATAGAGAATTCCAAAGATTCACCATCCTGAGTAAAGAAGTTTCTCCTCATCTCAGTCCTGATTGGAAGACCCCTTATCCTGAGACTGTGACCCCTGGTTCTAGACTCCCCAGCCAGAAGAAACATCCACCTTGCATCTACCCTGTCAAGCCCTGTAAAAATGTTGTATGCTTTAATGAGATCAGCTCTCATTCTTCTAAACTATAGAGAATATAGGCCTAGTCTACTCAATCACTCCTCAGAGGACAATCCACTCATGCCAGGAATCAGTCTGGTGCATTTCCTCTATGTTAAGTATACCCTTCGGTAAGACCAAAACTGTACACAATACTCCAGGTGCAGTCTCACCAGGGCCCTATAAAGTTGCAATAAGAGGTCTTTACTCTTGTACGCAAATCCTCCTGCAATAAAGACCAACATACTATTTCCTTTCTTAATTGTACCTGCATGTTAACTTTCAGTGATTCATGTACAAGGACACCCAGGTCCCTCTGAACACCAACATTTCCCAATCTCTCGCCATTTAAAAAATACTCTGCTTTTCTATTTTTCCTACAAAAGTGAATAACTTCACATTTCTCCGCATTATATTCCATTTGCCATGTTCTTGTCCATTCACGTAGCCTGTCTATATCCCCTTGAAGCCTCTTTGTACCCTCCTCACAACTTGCATTCCCACCTAGCTTTGTATCATCAGCAAACTTGGATATATAACATTTAGTCCTCTCATCTAAATCACTGATATATATTGTGAATAGCTGTGGCCCAAGCATCGATCCTTGTGGTACCCCACTAGTTATAGCCTGACAACCTGAAAATGACCCGTTTATTCCTACTCTCTGTTTTATGTCCATTTACCAATCCTCAATCCGTGCTAGTATGTTATCCCCAATCCCATGAGCCCTAATTTTGTTCAATAACCTTGTGTGGCACCTTATCGAAAGTCATTGCTTTTCTACCATCATACCTTTTAATGGAGTTTCCCAATCTACCTTAACCAACTCCCCCCTCATACCTACATAGTTTCCTTGGTTTAGATTTTAGAGCTTAGTTTCAGATTTAACTAAGTCACTTTCAAATTTAATGTAAAATTCTATCATATTATGGTCACTCTTGCCTTTGGGCCCCTTTAGAACATAGAAACATAGAAAATAGGTGCAGGAGCAGGCCATTCAGCCCTTCTAGCCTGCACCGCCATTCAATGAGTTCATGGCTGAACATGAAACTTCAGTACCCCCTCCCTGCTTTCTCGCCATAACCCTTGATCCCCCGAGTAGTAAGGACTTCATCTAACTCCCTTTTGAATATATTTAGTGAATTGGCCTCAACTACTTTCTGTGGTAGAGAATTCCACAGGTTCACCACTCTCTGGGTGAAGAAGTTTCTCCTCATCTCGGTCCTAAATGGCTTACCCCTTATCCTCAGACTGTGACCCCTGGTTCTGGACTTCCCCAACATTGGGAACATTCTTTCTGCATCTAACCTGTCTAAACCCGTCAGAATTTTAAACGTTTCTATGAGGTCCCCTCTCATTCTTCTGAACTCCAGTGAATACAATCCCAATTGATCCAATCTTTCTTGATAGGTCAGTCCCGCCATCCCGGGAATCAGTCTGGTGAACCTTCGCTGCACTCCCTCAATAGCAAGAATGTCCTTCCTCAAGTTAGGAGACCAAAACTGTACACAATACTCCAGGTGTGGCCTCACCAAGGCCCTGTACAACTGTAGCAACACCTCCCTGCCCCTGTATTCAAATCCCCTCGCTATGAAGGCCAACATGCCATTTGCTTTCTTAACCGCCTGCTGTACCTGCATGCCAACCTTCAATGACTGATGTACCATGACACCCAGGTCTCGTTGCACCTTCCCTTTTCCTAATCTGTCACCATTCAGATAATAGTCTGTCTCTCTGTTTTTACCACCAAAGTGGATAACCTCACATTTATCCACATTATACTTCATCTGTCATGCATTTGCCCACTCACCTAACCTATCCAAGTCACTCTGCAGCCTAATAGCATCCTTTACTACAAGGTTATTAATTAATCCTTTCTTATTGCACAATACTAGATCTAAGATCTCTCGTTTGTTCCTCAACATACTGATCTAGAAAACCACCTTGTATACCGTCCATTAATTCGTCCTCCACACTATTACTGCAAATTTGGTTTGCCCAGTCTATATGCAGATTAAAGTCCCCCATGATTATTGTATTAACTTTGTTACAAGCACCTCTAATTTCCTGATTCATACTGTGCCCTACAGTACCACTACGGTTTGGGGGCCTATAAACAACTCCCACCAATGTTTTCAGCTCCTTGCTGTTTCTTAGCTCCACCCAAACTGATTCTACTTCTGGATTTCCCGAGCTAAGATCCTTTCCCTCTGCTGTCTTTATCCCATCCTTTATTATCAGGGCTACCCCTCCTTTTCCATTTGGCTATCTCTTCTAAAAGTTGCATATCCTGGAATATTTAGTTCCCAACTGTGGTCACTTTGCAACCATGTCTCTGTAATGGCTATTAAATCAAACCTATTAATTTCTATCTGTGCTATTAATTCGTCTATTCCGTTGTGAATATTTCACGCATTCAGATATGTTGTCTTTAGATTCAACTTTTTTCTATTTTTCTCCGATGTCACCTTAGTAAGTAATGCCCTATTACCTTTGTTACTCTCTCTGTCCCTTCCTGACCCACTCTGCTTATTGCTACCCAAAACTCTGCTCTGCACTAGAGCCTTGACATTTCTCTTGCTGCCTTTTCTCCGTATCTAAACCATGCTTATACTTTCCTGAATTCTCCCCCCACCCACTTCATTAGCTTAAAGCTCTGTGTAATGCCCTAGTTATTTGATTTGCCAGGACACTGGTTCCAGCCCAGATCAAGTGGAGCCCATCCCAACGGAACAGCTCCCTCTTTGCCCAGTACTGGTGCCAGTGCCCCATAAAGAACACCTCTGCCTCCCACACCACTCTGAGCCACACATTTAACATTCTAATCTGCTTATTCCTGTAACAATTGGTGTGGCTCAGGTAACAATCCAGAGATTATTACTTTTGAGGTTCAGTTTTTTCATTTGGACTCCAACTCCTCAAACTCTTTCAGCAGAACCCCATTCCTAGTTTTATCTATGTCATTCATTCCTACATGGCCCATGAAAACTGGATCCTCTCCTTCCCATTCTGTTGGGGCTCAAATTTCCATATTGCCGATTTTTAGCGGTGATGAAGAGTTACGGTCGATTTTTTTGTGCCCGATTACGACAAAAAAAAGTTGCAACTTTTGCCGTTTTAAATTTTGAATTTGGCGCGATGCAGATTGTCCTAAAGCTCTGTCGGTGGAGCCTAAGATCTGAGCTGAAAAATGGAGGCAGCCTTCTGTACATGCACCAAAAACAAATCCCCTTTTCCACATGACGAGTGTGCCTGCGCTTGCACAGTACACTTCCTGGTCTGCATTCAGCCGTTTTTAAACAGACAATTGTGTGTGAGAACTTGCTTGTGAGGAGAAAAATCAGAGCTGCAATATGGGATCAGGGGACAAGGACCAAGAATTTCCTACCAGAAGAAGTCGAAGCCTTGGTTTCTGTCATTGTGGGCCGATGGCACGAGCTTCAGAACAAAGGTCAAGTTAAAATAAAACCAAAAGAAATGAACAAATGCTGGGACAAAGTTGCAGAAGATTTCTGTGGAATAGTGACCACCCTGATGACCAGCTGGCAGTGCAGAAAGTGGCAGGACCTTGGCCAAGCAATTGGTGTAAGTAATATTTTCATTTATGCACTGGAATTACAATTGTAAGCGTGACCATGTGTGTGTGCCACCCACCACAGCAGACAGACCTCTCTCTAAAGTTATTTTTGTCTTTGTAGAGGAAGGTGGCACATAACAGAGAGCAAAATCGAACTGGAGGAGGTCCGGCAAATCTGCACCCACTGACACCCCTGGAAGCGAGGGTCGCTGGTATGATTGGTGCTGGCTCTAGAAGGTCAACAAGCTGGGCCAAGACACCAGAGAGAGGGTACGTCCTGCAAATTCCACAGTCTGGCTTGGTGAAATGTTGAGTACTGCACGGGTTAGCCATGCTTCAGTTCATGGGATATACTCTCCGTCAGCAACGCTTCAGTTTATGCAACATGCTTTCATTCATCGTGCTCCTTCAAATGAGCCTGCGCTGTGTGAGCCTACTCATGCCACCCTGCCCTCTCTCCTGCTACTAACCCATTGTCTTGTCTGTTATATTTTGCAGAAGTTGCGCCCATCCCTGAGGAAGCACAACCTGATGCCGCAGATCATTCAGACAGAGGAGCCTGAACATGATCATGTCTTTCATGCCTAGCTTCCAGAGGAAGAGCAGGACGAGGATGAGCAGGGGGGCGAGGGGGGACGGGGAAGCCCCCAATCGTGACACTGTCACACTGAATCTGGAGGAGGTAGTACCACCCATTGATGTGCCAGCCCCTTTCCAGACTACTACGAGTGATGTGACATTTCATGGTGTCCCACATTGAGAGGTTGTGGGTCCCAGTGAGTTACAACAAGCCACACCCAGGATGAGGAGGGGAAGGAGAGCTCGACAGTGCTCTCCTGAAATGCAGGATGCAACAGACGTGGTTCAGACATGGCAATGAGTAGGGAGTGCATTGATATTACCCGATCACGCCTGGAAACCATCAGTGGGGTGGGTGATGAGATAGCGGGACTGTCGGCAGAAGTAACAGCACTCTAGCGCGAAATGGGAACACTGTCGGGGCATATTAGGGAGGGAATGTCACAGGTAGTTGATACGCTTTTGAGGCGGATTAGGGAGGGGATATCGGAGGTAGCTGCTGCAGTATAGGAACACACCCAGGCTGTCATTGCCCCGCGGCAATTGACAGAATTAACTGCTGCCACTCCCATTCCAAACTCCAGACCAACCTCAGGCAGTGTGTCGGTTCATCCACAGGCCGAGGAAGAGCTGAAGAGACCCAAGTCGGGCCTTCCACATTGCTGTCTGTCCATCCCCACCAACAGGAAATGCACATTCCCCAAGATGCTCGAAAAAAACAGCTTGGTACCAGCGGGAGAATGCCTGCACCACCACCTCCAGCCAAGGGTGGAGTCAACAAGGGCAAGTCTTAGAATAAGGGGGAGGAGAGATGGCTGCAGCTAAAGTTTGTTTGCTGCTGTTGTTATTCTTATGTTATTGTTATTTAACAGATCTCAATTGAAAAGTTTTTTCTAAGTGATGTAAATTTACAAGTGATCTTAACTGAAAAGTTTAAAATTTGATACAAAAATCGTAGGTCCCCTGCAGTCAGAATCAGGGGAAGTCATAACGGGGAGCAAAGAAATGGCGGATCAATTGAACAAGTACTTTGGTTCGGTATTCACTAAGGAGGATACAAACAACCTTCCGGATATAAAAGGGGTCAGAGGGTCTAGTAAGGAAGAGGAACTGAGGGAAATCTTTATTAGTCGGGAAATTGTGTTGGGGAAATTGATGGGATTGAAGGCAGATAAATCCCCAGGGCCTGATGGTCTGCACCTGGGCAGGACTGGAACCAATGTCCTAGGGGGAGTGTTTGCTAGTGCTGTTGGGGAGGATTTAAACTAATATGGCAGGGGGATGGGAACCAATGCAGGGAGACAGAGGGAAACAAAAAGGAGCCAAAAGCAAAAGACAGAAAGGAGATGAGGAAAAGTGTAGGGCAGAGAAACCCAAGGCAAAGAACAAAAAGGGCCACTGTACAGCAAAATTCTAAAAGGACAAAGGGTGTTAATAAAACAAGCCTGAAGGCTTTGTGTCTTAATGCAAGGAGTATCCGCAATAAGGTGGATGAATTAATTGTGCAAATAGATGTTAACAAATATGATGTGATTGGGATTACGGAGACGTGGCTCCAGGATGATCAGGGCTGGGAACTCAACATTCAGGGGTATTCAACATTCAGGAAGGATAGAATAAAAGGAAAAGGAGGTGGGGTAGCATTGCTGGTTAAAGAGGAGATTAATGCAATAGTTAGGAAAGACATTAGCTTGGATGATGTGGAATCTATATGGGTAGAGCTGCAGAACACCAAAGGGCAAAAAACGTTAGTAGGAGTTGTGTACAGACCTCCAAACAGTAATAGGGATGTTGGGGAGGGCATCAAACAGGAAATTAGGGGTGCATGCAATAAAGGTGTAGCAGTTATAATGGGTGACTTTAATATGCACATAGATTGGGCTAGCCAAACTGGAAGCAATACGGTGGAGGAGGATTTCCTGGAGTGCATAAGGGATGGTTTTCTAGACCAATATGTTGAGGAACCAACTAGGGGGGAGGCCATCTTAGACTGGGTGTTGTGTAATGAGAGAGGATTAATTAGCAATCTCATTGTGCGAGGCCCCTTGGGGAAGAGTGACCATAATATGGTGGAATTCTGCATTAGGATGGAGAATGAAACAGTAATTTCAGAGACCATGGTCCAGAACTTAAAGAAGGGTAACTTTGAAGGTATGAGGCGTGAATTGGCTAGGATAGATTGGCGAATGATACTTAGGGGGTTGACTGTGGATGGGCAATGGCAGACATTTAGAGACCGCATGGATGAAGTACAACAATTGTACATTCCTGTCTGGCGTAAAAATAAAAAGGGGAAGGTGGCTCAACCGTGGCTATCTAGGGAAATCAGGGATAGTATTAAAGCCAAGGAAGTGGCATACAAATTGGCCAGAAATAGCAGCGAACCTGGGGACTGGGAGAAATTTAGAACTCAGCAGAGGAGGACAAAGGGTTTGATTAGGACAGGGAAAATGGAGTATGAGAAGAAGCTTGCAGGGAACATTAAGGCGGATTGCAAAAGTTTCTATAGGTATGTAAAGAGAAAAAGGTTGGTGAAGACAAACGTAGGTCCCCTGCAGTCAGAATCAGGGGAAGTCATAACGGGGAGCAAAGAAATGGCGGATCAATTGAACAAGTACTTTGGTTCGGTATTCACTAAGGAGGATACAAACAACCTTCCGGATATAAAAGGGGTCAGAGGGTCTAGTAAGGAAGAGGAACTGAGGGAAATCTTTATTAGTCGGGAAATTGTGTTGGGGAAATTGATGGGATTGAAGGCAGATAAATCCCCAGGGCCTGATGGCCTGCATCCTAGAGTACTTAAGGAGGTGGCCTTGGAAATAGCGGATGCATTGACAGTCATTTTCCAACATTCCATTGACTCTGGATCAGTTCCTATGGAGTGGAGGGTAGCCAATGTAACCCCACTTTTTAAAAAAGGAGGGAGAGAGAAAACAGGGAATTATAGACCGGTCAGCCTGACCTCAGTAGTGGGTAAAATGATGGAATCAATTATTAAGGATGTCATAGCAGTGCATCTGGAAAATGGTGACATGATAGGTCCAAGTCAGCATGGATTTGTGAAAGGGAAATCATGCTTGACAAATCTTCTGGAATTTTTTGAGGATGTTTCCAGTAAAGTGGACAAAGGAGAACCAGTTGATGTGGTATATTTGGACTTTCAGAAGGCTTTCGACAAGGTCCCACACAAGAGATTAATGTGCAAAGTTAAAGCACATGGGATTGGGGGTAGTGTGCTGACGTGGATTGAGAACTGGTTGTCAGACAGGAAGCAAAGAGTAGGAGTAAACGGGTACTTTTCAGAATGGCAGGCAGTGACTAGTGGAGTGCCGCAAGGTTCTGTGCTGGGGCCCCAGCTGTTTACATTGTACATTAATGATTTAGACGAGGGGATTAAATGCAGTATCTCCAAATTTGCGGATGATACTAAGTTGGGTGGCAGTGTGAGCTGCGAGGAGGATGCTATTAGGCTGCAGAGTGACTTGGATAGGTTAGGTGAGTGGGCAAATGCATGGCAGATGAAGTATAATGTGGATAAATGTGAGGTTATCCACTTTGGTGGTAAAAACAGAGAGACAGACTATTATCTGAATGGTGACAGATTAGGAAAAGGGAAGGTGCAACGAGACCTGGGTGTCATGGTACATCAGTCATTGAAGGTTGGCATGCAGGTACAGCAGGCGGTTAAGAAAGCAAATGGCATGTTGGCCTTCATAGCGAGGGGATTTGAATACAGGGGCAGGGAGGTGTTGCTACAGTTGTACAGGGCCTTGGTGAGGCCACACCTGGAGTATTGTGTACAGTTTTGGTCTCCTAACTTGAGGAAGGACATTCTTGCTATTGAGGGAGTGCAGCGAAGGTTCACCAGACTGATTCCCGGGATGGCGGGACTGACCTATCAAGAAAGATTGGATCAATTGGGCTTGTATTCACTGGAGTTCAGAAGAATGAGAGGGGACCTCATAGAAACGTTTAAAATTCTGACGGGTTTAGACAGGTTAGATGCAGAAAGAATGTTCCCAATGTTGGGGAAGTCCATAACCAGGGGTCACAGTCTGAGGATAAGGGGTAAGCCATTTAGGACCGAGATGAGGAGAAACTTCTTCACCCAGAGAGTGGTGAACCTGTGGAATTCTCTACCACAGAAAGTAGTTGAGGCCAATTCACTAAATATATTCAAAAGGGAGTTAGATGAAGTCCTTACTACTCGGGGGATCAAGGGTTATGGCGAGAAAGCAGGAAGGGGGTACTGAAGTTTCATGTTCAGCCATGAACTCATTGAATGGCGGTGCAGGCTAGAAGGGCTGAATGGCCTGCTCCTGCACCTATTTTCTATGTTTCTATGTTTCTATGTTTCTATGTGTTGGATGTTGAGAGATGGAGCATACATTCCCAGTTGATGCCAGAGACATAGAAGGCAAGTGCTGCAGTAACCTTCACTTCTACAGGCTTCGTGGCTGCAGGTTTGCCTCGATTAATTCGCAGATCTGTTATGACCTTCCTTTCGAAAATGCAGCCTTCTGATGCAGTCTGCCTCACTCAGGTGCAGGTATAAATGCCTCTCTCTCTCTCTCTCTATACCCGATTTGGGTAAGGCCTCCTGGCCATCATCCGCCGTGCTCTCTGGTTCCTGATGTGATGCCGTCGTATCAATCGTCTCCTCTGCATCACCATGATGCAGAAGGCTATTACTAAGTAAGGCATTATTAATATTGCCCACATTATTTGTTCTAAGTTTGAAATGCAATGAAAATAGTAGCAGAAAGCACTCACACCTTCTTCCCTCTAAGATTGAAGCCCTAGTCATGGACCACACCCTGGTCTGCGCATGCACAACACGAGGCTCGGTTTCTACGGCGATGCAACGCTCACAAGGCAGACATTTGGGACACAAAATATACATTATAATAATGACTGGGGGCAATATTTAATATTTTTCATTGTTGCTGTGCAAAGAAATGTTTCTGTGCCGTCTCCGATGCTCACCGGGCTCGAGGCACACAGGGTCGGAACATCGGCCGGCAGCATCGATCCCTTGGTCGGACACAGGAGCTTAGGGCTCGGCTTCTACCCCTCGGGCTTCTTTTGAAGCTGAGTGCCAAGCTCCTGTGTCCGGCCAAGGGAGCGATGCTGCCGGCCGGCACTCTGACCCTCGAGCCCGGTGAGAAGAGGTTCAGTGGTGAGGTGGAACTTGGTCAAAAGTCACAATTTCCATTTAGACATTCAAATAAATGTAGTTTCTCCCTTTTCATTCTCCAAAAATGAACATGTATCATGCATTAATGCCTCCTTCACTCCCTCCAAAACCTCGGCTAAAAACAATGGCGTCTTATCTGCGCCGATTTTGTTATGTGACTGATTTTGTTAAAAGCCCAGAAGGTTTTTCAGCGCGGTCCAATACGTCATCTTAAAAGAAATCGTGGTTGGCCAAACTCGCTTAAATGGCAAGAAATGGTACAGCCGGCAGGTTACGCCCCCAGTGACATCAAAAAATCGTAGCATTTAAAAAAAAATCGTACCCAAGTGATTTACGATGGCGCAGAAACTTTGGGGAGATTTTAGTTTGCTCAAAAAAAACAGTGGACGTCAAAAAAACAGCACAGAATGGTGGGGAAAATTGAGCCCCAAGTTCTGACTCTGAGCTGCCCCAGGGAGGGCGCAATGTGAGATGTCCCTGTGGGGGTGCAGTATGTTCAGTATCTGGCCCTGAGCTGCCCCAGGGAGGGGGCAGTGTGTGATGTCCCTGTGGGGGTGCAGTATGTTCAGTGTCTGACCCTGAGCTGCCCTCATTCCGCCTGCTCTAGGGGGCAGTCACTCTCCTCTCAGTCAGAGTTAGTTGGAGGGACAGCGTCATCTACTGGACACCGGCGGTATTTCAAGGCACATCATCTCCGGCTCCATCCCAGAGAAATCCCAAACCAATCTGCAGATTCAATTCATTTTATCAATGGTTCAAGAACTTTTAGCTCTATTTGTTGCAGTTTTCAGTATTTGAAGAAAACCATTTAAACAGTGAAATATGGATGCAAACAAAATCAACATTATTTTTACCTGACCCTTTTCCCGTTGATTAATTGGTCAAATATCCAGAATATTAAACTCCAGTCCAGTTATAGGGGGAATCAGTATTTGCAGAAAGAAACCCCAACTGTCAGAATGGACACGATTCAGGCTGGAATAAAAGTAGAATCCAATCCTTCCAGTCACTTGTGAACTCGCTGGTGTGTCAGCAGGTTGGATGAGGTTGTGAATCCCTTCCCACACACTGAGCAGGTGAACGGTCTCTCCCCAGTGTGAATTCGCTGGTGTGTTAGCAGGTTAGATGAGGTTGTGAATCCCTTCCCACACATGGAGCAGGTGAACGGTCTCTCCCCAGTGTGAACTCGCTGGTGTGTTAGCAGGTTGGATGAGGTAGTGAATCCCTTCCCACACTCAGAGCAGGTGAACGGCCTCTCCCCAGTGTGAACTCGTTGGTGAGTTAGAAGGTTGGATAAACAAGCGAATCCCTTCCCACACTCAGAACAAGTGAATGGCCTCTCCCCAGTGTGAACTCGCTGGTGTATCAGCTGGTTGGATGAACAAGTGAAGCCCTCCCCACACTTGGAGCAGGTGAACGGCCTCTCCCCGGTGTGAACGCGCTGGTGTACCAGCAGGTTGCATTTCAAAGTGAATCCCTTCCCACACACTGAGCAGGTGAATGGCCGCTCCCCAGTGTGACTGCGCCGATGAACTACTAGATCAGACGGGTAATTGAATCTCTTTCCACAGTTCCCACATTCCCACGGTTTATCCGTGGTGCGAGTGTCCTTGTGTCTCTCCAGGTTGGATGATAAGTTGAAGCCTCGTCCACACACAGAACACGTGTACGGTTTCTCCCCGCTGTGAATGGTGCGATGTTTTTTCAGTCTGTGTAACTGGTTACAGCTCTTTCCACAGGCAGTGCACTGGAACACTCTCACTCGGGTGTGTGTGCTTTGATGCTTTTCCAGTCACACTGATGTTTGAAATCTGTTCCCACAGACAGAACAGACAAACATTTCTCCTTCAATATTCAAAGGCCGATGATATTCAGGTCCTGATGAATCAAGTGATTCAGTCAGATCTTGACATGATGTTTGGTTTGAGTTTCCTGTCTGCAAATGCTACCCTTCGAATACCCTGGAAAAGGAGTTTACAAAAATAATTACGTCAAGTACAGGACAGAAATTCAGAACAGACAATTCTAGATTCCATGGAACATTCTTTCCTCTCTTGTTCCTCCAGAACTGTAAATCCCTGTCCCATACACTCTCCGTACTCACTGTTCTGAAATTCGAACACATTGCACGTCTTAAGACAGCATATCCGCCACTCCCAGTTTTCACCACCAACTCTGTCTGGGTTCAGTTCTACACTCACTGGTTCCCCTCCCTCTCCTCCCCTGAAGGTGCTGACTCTGGCTGGGTTCTGTTCTACACTCACTGGTTCCCCTCCCTCTCCTCCCCTGAAGGTGCTGACTCTGGCTGGGTTCGGTTCTACACTCACTGGTTCCCCTTCCTCTCCCTCCCCTGAAGGTGCTGACTCTGGCTGGGTTCAGTTCTACACTCACTGGTTCCCCTCCCTCCCCTGAAGGTGCTGACTCTGGCTGGGTTCAGTTCTACACTCACTGGTTCCCCTCCCTCCCCTGAAGGTGCTGACTCTGGCTGGGTTCGGTTCTACACTCACTGGTTCCCCTCCCTCCCCTGAAGGTGCTGACTCTGGCTGGGTTCTGTTCTACACTCACTGGTTCCTCTCCCTCCCCTGAAGTCGGCATCTCAATGCCCGGCCCACAATTGTGACTGAATTACTGCCGATAAAAGGGAATTATTGATCTACATCACCATTAATCTATACCTATATATCCGACCAGAGTGAAGGAGGAATAGGAAGCAGCCGCTGCTGACGGGGTGATTTGGAGATTAGATTTAAAGGGAGGGAGTGCGAGTGAGATTGAGCCGAGCGAGGTAGCGGCTGGAGTCCAGCACAGCCGGAGAGAGGGCGATAAAGCCCCGAAGCTGCAAACACCGGTAGTTCAGGTTATTATTCCCAGTTTGCGGCGTACACCAATTGTTTATGAAGCCTCCCTGTCCATCTGTCGGACTGCAAGAGCAAGATTGATTATCAAAGATGTTATCTGGCTATTATGTAGGCCCTGAGCTGGCTAAACAGAAGGTTATGCTTAAAACTGCACATACGCATACAGCCACAAGATGACCACACGTTGAAGGTATGCTTAAAACTGCACGTACACAAGATGACCACTCGTTGACCTCACGCGCAAGGGTGCAAGATAATCTAAGGCGAGTGACACTTGGAAGGAGGGAACAAATGGGTATTTGATCATGCGTTGGTACAACCAATCACGTCACTGTTAAGGTCTGTCCATGTGCTAAACCCTGTATAATTAAGGTGCAATTTGAACAGCTCATTGGAGGTCCTTTCTCAGGGGCTGAGAAGTGAGATGCTCCCCCTTCACATCTTGGAATTAAAGTCATTGAAACTTATCCAAGGTGTTCGTCTGTTGAATCTGGGCTTGTTGAGAGGAGAAGGGCGATTCTCCCCATCAACTGGCGTAGTTTTGCAGGATACAGTCTCGCTCGCCCGAAAATGATGTTGGAGTGAGTACGTTTTAAATACCACCTACAAGTTAGAGCTGTTACACTCTTTACGGGAAAGGAGGAAACCTGTAGAAAGAACAAATAAATGAGCCACGGGGAGGATGAAGACCAAGGAATAAGTATGACTTGGGGTATGAGTCGGCTCTAACACGGTCACAACTGGGGTGCAGTACTAACGAACAAGTATCGGTCAGGAGACGCGATGGAGGTACAAGAGTAGCCCACTAAGGGAAAGGTAGCCCCTTAGCAATCTTAGAAATGGCCGGCGAATATGACTGGGGACCCGAGGGATCTATAGGGAAAATGCTAGCAGATAAAAACATGAAACTAATTGAGGGAATGAAGAAAAAGGAATGGCAACGAGACGACTCACCGGAGAGGCAGGCAAAATGGTGGGAGTGCCAGCCAAGAAATAAAGGGGACCTGGCTCATATAGTAGTATTAGCTGCTATCGAGAACAAAATAAAGAGATGGAACGAAAGGGTCAGGTAATATAGGAAAGATGTGATTGCACTGGAAAGGGTGCAGAGGAGATTTACAAGAATGTTGCCTGGACTGGAGAATTTTGGCTGTGCAGAAAGCTTCGAGAGGCTGGGTCTCTTTTCTTTGGAATAGAGGAGGCCTGAGGGGAGACTTTATTGAGGTGTATAAAATTAGGTGGGGCCTAGATAGAGTGATGGGAAGATCCTGTTTCTTTTGGCAGAGAGGTCAACAACCAGAGAGCATAGGTTTAAAGTAACTGAAGGGAGGTTTAGAGGAGATGTGATAGGGATCAGAAATTGAAAATTGATTTAAGGAATAATGGATAAATAGGTTTGACTGAATCAAAAGGAGAAAAGGGAAGATCATGTTTCTTCCTTACTGTTCGTGTTTTCCTTTGATGTTTCAGTAAAGTTTTAGAAAACATGTGCGATTGTTCCTTTGTTTGGCTGTGGCCCCTCCCCCTTTTCAAAGTGGCATTGGTAAGTTTAATATTGGAGTTACTGAGGTTAATTAACCTATTAAAAACCAGACTTTTATTATGGCCATGATCAAATTCTGGTTGATGTAAACTGTGTGAAGAGTCTTTAGTTCTGGACATAAGGCATTTCACATTAATGATTGGTATGGTTTAAAAAAAAATTCTGACCAATGTGTAACTGGGGAGAAAAGGATGAAATACTATTATGTGTAAAGATGTTTTTCTGAATGTTTATTTTGAGAATAAAAATGCAGAGACTTTATAAAAGTAACATTCTTAACTGGAGAGTTTAAACTGAAAAAGGCTGCAAGCTGAAGTCGACATTGATTAATGGTGTCTGTGTTTGTCAGCTTTCGAAACAAAGGAAGTTAACTCTTTCACAGGCAGCTGTGAACTGTTTTAACTCAGTGGGTGATACCTTTTGAATATTGGAAATCTTAATTTGAAGAGAATCACCAGAGATTCTGTGCGTTATTTTGTTTTAAGTAGATGACCATTGGAAAGAAGCGATGTTGTTTAAAGGGGTTAGTGGATTATTCCTGAGGGGTCAGGAGGGCACACCACTGTAACCGACTACATCTGAGAATAAATCTCAGAAGTGGGATTCGTCCTCTCCAGGGGAATGAGGAAGAAGGGATGCCGAATGGGATACCCCCACCTAATGAGGTACAGTATGATCCAAAGGGAAGTGGACAGGACACGGGAGCTGGAAAAATCTCCTCGGGTCCCAGATTTGGAACTACCTCCTGTCCACAGACATATCTCGCAAACCCCGCCAATCTCACAAAGTAGTAAGAGACATATCGTGAATGGTAGAAGTAAGGACAGACGAGGGTATAGGATAGGGGTACATTTACAGTGGCATGGTAATCATACCACTATAACCGTCCATTATATCAAGGACGGGAGCGCAGTTGTACAAGCAGTAGAGTTTTAAAAAAGACTCATCCAAAGGCTCCTTCTCCAACGAATAAACAGATTTGTGGGAAAAGCAAATTGTTCATCATAAACACATCCCAGGGCCAACGGTAATCTCAACTCGGGTGATATTGTACCATGATGTGCATCACAAAGTGGTACCTGTAATATTGAATCTTTGAACCCAGACCTATTGTTGAGTGTTAATTTTAAATACTCCATACAATAGGCGTCACGAATAGGATCTGAAGCGGGCGGCGGACACCAGATGATGGAAGCCATGTCAAAGGCGTGAATACGTTTAAATTACCATGCAGTTAGGACAAAGGGCAGAAATCTGTCTGATGTCAGTTGCCGGAGAGATCCGAATCTGCAGGTCTGGCCGAGACTTCAAGTAGTCAGCGGAAGATCCCAGGTGAAACAATTGCGATCGGTTATATAGAAGCGTGTCTGTGTAACGTTACGATTGATAATTGATAAGTTTGCAAGTAACGGTCTCACTCGTGAGGAATAAGTAAGGGATGTACCGCTGACAACCTATAGCCATGGGAAGTGAGAAACACGAGTGGGGACCAGGGATCCCTGACACGTTACCTAGCAGACAAAAATTTAAAACTAATTGAAAATGATTAAACAAAATTGGAACCAGACGACCCACCCGCTGAACAAAGAAAATGGTGGGAGTCGGAAAAGAAACAAAAAGGAGGAAGCCCTCGTTTTAATCACTCACGCGTATTATCAATTAAGTAAATGGACCAGGCTATTGACTGAGAAAATGATTAAATAAACTGATAGTAGATGTGACGAAGATAGCATCCATCAGGACACATAAAAAGGAACAACTGCCAGCAGTCCCCATCAATTAGAAACAGTGGGGTACACCCGAAGTCTGTTATAACTGCAACAGACTGACAAACATGGTGGAAATGTAGAGAGAGAGGCTCTTTGTAATGCAAGAAATGAGGGGTCGAAGTTAGTTGCTCCGGTGACTGTTTTTTTTTTAAAAAGCAGGAAGCAATTCTAAAAGGAGATGTTTAGTGGGAATCCAAACCATGAAGTGTAGGCATATAGCAGCAAAAAGTGCTAAAAACTACAGAGGCAGCAGATTATAAAATAAACATTAAATGGTACGACACTGAAAAGTGTAGAGGAACAAAGGGGCCTTGGAGTATAGGTCCACAAACCCCTGAAGCTAGCAGGCTAGGTAGAGAAGGTGATTAAGAAGGCATATGGAATACTTGCCTTTATTAGTCGAGGTATGGAATACAGGAGCAGAGACGTCAGACTTGAACTGTAGAAAACTCGAGTTGGGTTACCACATTACAGGAAAGGGATGGGTAGATATGCCGCCCCGGATTTTAATGAAATTAAGGGCAACCCCAAACCGGACCACCGGATTCACGCCATTCAAACTAATGACAAGAAGGGCAATGAGATTACCTGAGGTTCTAGTGACAGGGAGTGATGGCGTCGGACCCTACCGGGACCCAGTAAGGAGATTTGTGATGGAATTATGTAAACAATTACATGATCTGAAGGCACACGCCAGGGATCAGCAAGTGATCAAGGACTTGGAAACTGGCACCAAGGAACAAAAGGCTCAGATACCACAGGTTGGGAGCAAGGTAATGGTAAAAATAAACCCCAAAAAGCCAGGATTCTCACCAAAATGGACAGGCCCTCACCAGGTAATAATGGTAAGCGATGTGTGCGTGGCAATAGATGGAACCGGACGGTGGAAACATTGGACAGTTAGAACATTGTGTAACATGAGACCCTAACTGACCGGTGACATGTTGTGTTTTATAGGACCTTAGTCCTAGTAGGAGGAATACTGGGTAACCCCATCTTATACCATGACCCAGCAGTAAGTTGCCCAGACAGCTATCAAGGAAATATTTCCACTACAAACTCAATCTTTTGCGGAAAATGCCAAAGGGGGCGACTTGAAGTGGAATGGACAAGCCTGGATAAAGGACACTCATGGCAGAACCAATCATGGACATGCATGAATAGCATGAATGCAAGGAAATCCATGCAAGTGTGTGTGGGTAAGATGTAACCTCACCAGGGAGGCAGAGGGGACTACCCCCATACCCATCAGGGAATCACAATGCGGTAATGGTTCCTTATAGAGAATGTTCGTGTGTAAGATAGAGATCCCAACCACCACAAAAGCCCCAACCACAACGACCCCAGAACCCCCAAGATGCCCAAACATGACACGGGGCAAGCGGAGGGTTAGTAATAAAAAGAACTGAAGACAAAATCCATTTCAGGGTACGCCAAAGGGTAATTACGGTATTATTAAATCTAACGAACATAACTGTTCCACTGTTTTGCGGTAAGAAAACTATAAGCTTATATAAAAACCTAACCCCCATGAGCCCTCGAGGGGCCCGAATCCAAGTTATGAAGTTCAGCATAAAAAAGCTGAACAAAAACGGGAAAGGCGGGAGGAGAAAGAGGGGAATATTAGAAATGGTGAGAGCAGGATATGCGGTGGGTGTTGCGACAGTTAATACAATAGATCTTCAAACAATAGAAGAGCAGGTCATCATCCTCACACAGACCTTAAAAGGACTGCTGGAAAGGGGAGATAAGAAGAAAATGCAGGCCCAGCTAGGGGATGGGGTGGAATGGGAAATGCGACAGGTTGCCCATACATTGCGGTACCATGCAAAAACAATAAATTTGGTAAACCAGGCTGGACAAACTATGAGTAAAAGAATGGCAGCCGAGATAGCTTGTGCAGGATATGGGGCTTGAATGCTCAATGCGGTAGAACATAACCTAGAACAACTCCAGAATGGAGGAGTGCCGGATTGGATAATCAATGATGTATTTGCTGAATGGGCAAGAATGATACCCAAGCCTGTGAGGCCCGGAGGAATAGCCATGCCTGGGTCCCTTAGAACAGGTGTGTAACCTGACATCAGAATATAATAGGGTTTGTGTTATCAATACCACAATACGACGTGACAAAGGGAAACACATTGTACCAAGTAAGCAATGTAGGAGAAATAAGAAATCAGACCCGTGTGAGGTATCACAAATTGCACCAGTACATAATTAAAAAGGGAAACAATACCAAAGGTATCTATATTAATGATTGTTACAAGAATAATCAAGTTGTTTTATGCTGAGAGCACCCAGACCTCGATAACAACGACTGTGGATATGGCCAAACAGAAGGATGTGTGTTGAGTGTCACACCGCTAACACTGGACTCTGAAACGACCTCAGCCTCACTAGAAAAGAGAGGATGGAGTGTGAGCACCACGGCAGTCAACATGACTGTGGGGGGAGTTACCCACTGCCCTATCACGACCACCGACTTCTGTTTTGCGCCAAAATTCGTCGTCGATATTCAGGGAGATATCATATATCCGGAATTGAAAGGAGAGTCCGTCAATGGGACGGTGGTGGACACTATCAAAGCAGGGTATAAAGGTTTCGAGGAACCACAAGGACGACATATACCCAGACTTAGTGAAGAACAAACTAAGTTGGAACAGGACATCCATGAACAACAGCAGAAGTACATCATCCTGATGAAGAAGATTGACAAACTCCAGAAGGACACTAAAGAAATGTTGGCAAACCAACCCTGGTATGCCAGGCTTTGGAACTTTGAACTAAACATGCAGGTACACCCCTGGATAAGAATAATAACCCATGTATTGGTGATTGTGCAATGTGTGGTTTTAATGGTTGAATTATGTTGGAGATGTAAACGACTGGCGAGGAAAGCTATAAGCTCAGGCCCCCATAAAAGCCTTAGAAGAAACTAAACCTTTATTATCTAAGGAAAAATCTGTAAAACAGGTAAGTGGTGTGTAAAGGAAGAGATACGAGAAGCCATCCGTAAGCAAGGGCTTGGCCACCCAGACGGACGGATTAAGCTGACAATATCACTTCCCCTTTGGATGAAATAATGAGGGGATGGCACATTGGCCTATCTTGGAGTATATAGCCAAGGGCCAAAAAGGGGGATTGCAAGAGCAAGATTGATTATCAAAGATGTTTTCTGGCTATTATGTAGGCCCTGAGCTGGCTAAACAGAAGGTATGCTTAAAACTGCACGTACGTGTAGAGCCACAAGATGACCACTTGTTGAAGGTATGCTTAAAACTGCACATACACAAGATGGCCACTCGTTGACCTCGGGCTCAAGGGAGCAATATAATATAAGGCGAGTGACACTTGGAAGGAGGGAACAAATGGGTATTTGATCATGCGTTGGTACAACCAATCACGTCACTGTTAAGGTCTGTCCATGTGCTAAACCCTGCATAATTAAGGTGCAATTTGAACAACTCATTGGAGATCCTTTCTCAGGGGCTGAGAAGTGAGATGCTCCCCCTTCACATGTTGGAATTAAAGTCATTGAAACTTATCCAAGGTGTTCGTATGTTGAATCCGGGCTTGTTAAGAGAGAAGAAGGGCGATTCTCCCCATCACGGACCATTAGTGCCCTCTGCTCCACCGGCCCGCAACCACCTCTCCTGCTACAGATAATCCACCGACAGCAACTCAAATATTCATTTCAAAACTAAAATCCGAGGTTCCTATTTGTTTCATGCTGTCTTGTAGCTAATTACATCTGGAGAGAGCAGAGTGGGAAGGCTGAAGGGATTTGCAGTGATCAGGATCAAATTGCAACCGGAGCGAGTGTGTGCCGGTGTAAACAATAAATTGAGTAGAAAAGGACCTGTTTGATGGGACAATGTAGAGGGAGCTTACCTCTGTATTTGAAACTGGAAACTATATAGAAATTATATCTCTAAGTTGAAACTGGCACAGGACAGAATGTGGAGAGCTCCAGTTCATACAATCACAGGACAGAGAGTGGAGAGCTCCAGTTCATACAATCACAGGACAGAGTGGAGAGCATCAGTTCATACAATCACAGGACAGAGAGTGGAGAGCATCAGTTCATACAATCACAGGACAGAGAGTGGAGAGCTCCAGTTCATACAATCACAGGACAGAGAGTGGAGCTCCAGTTCATACAATCACAGGACAGAGAGTGGAGAGCATCAGTTCATACAATCACAGGACAGAGAGTGGAGAGCATCAGTTCATACAATCACAGGACAGAGAGTGGAGAGCACCAGTTCATACAATCACAGGACAGAGAGTGGAGCTCCAGTTCATACAATCACAGGACAGAGAGTGGAGAGCATCAGTTCATACAATCACAGGACAGAGAGTGGAGAGCACCAGTTCATACAATCACAGGACAGAGAGTGGAGAGCATCAGTTCATACAATCACAGGACAGAGAGTGGAGAGCTCCAGTTCATACAATCACAGGACAGAGAGTGGAGAGCACCAGTTCATACAATCACAGGACAGAGAGTGGAGAGCTCCAGTTCATACAATCACAGGACAGAGAGTGGAGAGCATCAGTTCATACAATCACAGGACAGAGAGTGGAGAGCTCCAGTTCATACAATCACAGGACAGAGAGTGGAGAGCACCAGTTCATACAATCACAGGACAGAGAGTGGAGAGCTCCAGTTCATACAATCACAGGACAGAGAGTGGAGAGCTCCAGTTCATACAATCACAGGACAGAGAGTGGAGAGCTCCAGTTCATACAATCACAGGACAGAAGTTGGATCAATGGTCTTTGGAATGATTACTTCTCATTGTGTCTTTTGATCTACCCGAGAATTGATTTACTGATTTAATGAGACAGCTAGAGACTGATTTAACTTTTCAATTATTCAAATTCTGATTTTAAGTTTACTTATAATTAATCTATATATTAATGAATTTTGTTTCAATATAATTGATCTTGATTATACTGATTGTGCTATTGTAGAATCCCTATTGTAGCATTCCCTATTCACTGTGTAAACTGAGTTTTTTCCTCCCAGTGTCCAATTGCTGCCATTTTGGCTGCCGCTTTGGACCCGAGCCATTCCCTTCTATTTCCACTTCCTTCTCCTGCCACCGTCCCAGGCTCGACTCCCTTTGAGACAAGCCTGCAGCTTCCCTCTGTGTTCCTCTTGGCATCTGCCGAAGGGCCCACCGAGGCACTCGTCGCTGTCTCCTCACGAGCAACAACCCCAACTGTCCCATCCTCCTCTCACTGACCTTGTCCCCAGCTTGCCTGGGGGGGGGGGGCTGACCTTGCCAATCTCCTCCCATCCAACTCATCCCTCCAATCCCTGACCCTGTGGATGCTGGCAGTGGGTCAGCCATCATCGATCCTCTCTGCATCTCCTTGCAGAATGTCCGTTCACTTGCGGACAAGGCCCTTGCCATCCATGAGCTTATTGTGGATGATAGATGGCCCTGACGGAAAGTTGGCTGAGGGATGATGGCACATTACCTTTAAAGGAAGCCGCCCCTCCCGGCTATACCTTCCACTACTTGCCCCGCCCAGACCGCCGTGGTGGTGGTGTGGTTCATCATCAAATCACACCTTGGTCTGTCCCCCTACTCCTCCAGCACTTTCTCCTCCTTTGAACATCTCACCTTATTTAAAATTCTTGTTCTCCACCACCATCCCAAGTATGATTAAAATGTTATCGCGGATATATCCTCACTGCTCTCCTCCCTCAGCCTCTGCACCGAGTGACTTCTCATCCTCGGTGATTTCAACATCCATCTCAATCTCCTGAGTGCACTACCCTCCTGTCCTCCCTTAATCTCTCCCTCCACGTGAACTCCTCAACCCATACTCACAGCCTCCCCCTTGACCTTGCCATTTCTCGTGGCCTCGATATTCCTACCGTGTCAATTACAGATAAGGCCATCTCTGACCATTACCTTGTATCGCTCTCCACCCACATCCCCCGTCCCCCCACCCAAATCTACTTCCTTCTGCATCCTCCCCTGGAAAAAAACTCTCTCCAAACTCTCTTATCAACTCCAAACTGTCCAGCCTTTGGCCCTCCTTTCACCATGACATTTCTGCAGCCACCGATCTGCTCACCCACACCCTCACTACCACCTTTGATGCCCTAGTCCCTATTATTACTCTCTCTCACCCTGGCCGTTCCCCCCGGTACAGCCCTTATCTGCGCTCCCTCAAGTCCAAGGGGCACAGACCTGATCGGATGTGGTGGACAAGTGGTTTAGTCATTCACCTCCAGATCTGGCTCGACCACATAAAGCATTATCGGGTCCTACTCTTGTCTGCAAAAACTGCTCACTGTTTTAGGATTATTCTGAAATGCAAAGCTAATCCCCAGCTACTATTCTCTACTGCTAACCGTCTCCTTAAACCCCTCTCCCCTGTCTCCACCACACTCACCTCCAACAAGTGTGAGGAGCTCATGGACTTATTTGCCTCAAAGATTGAGACCATCCGATCGTCTGCCTCTTCCAGTTGTTCCCTTCCTTCCCCGAGCCCACGGGGGCAAAGTTCCTGAGGTGTCCCCTTGCCTTAGTTCTAAACTCGCATCTTTCTCTAGTTTCTCTCTGATCTCCCCTCTTGACCTCTCCACGCTCATCTTGTCCGTGAGACCCACTTCCTGCTCCCTTGACCCTATTCCCAATAAACTGCTGATCACACAACTTCCTGTTCTAGCTCCCATGTTATCTGACATTGCTAACAGTTCTCTCTCCTCAGGTACTGTCCCCTTCATGGTCGACAGAGCAGTAGTGAAAGCCACCCTCCTATATGCTTTAGAGACAGACAGCAGGCACCTCAAGGCACTGGAGAAGTACCAACGTTGCCTGCGCAAGATCCTGCAAATCCATTGGCAGGAAAGGCACACCATCAGTGTTCTCACTCAGGCCAACATCCCCAGCATCGAGGCATTGACCACACTCAATCAGCTCTGATGGATGAGCCACATTGTCCGCATGGCCGATACTGGACTCCGAAACAAGCGCTCGACTCAGAGCTTCGACACGGTAAGCAAACCCAGGTGGGCAGAGGAAACACTGCAAGGGCACCCTTAAAACTTCCTTGAAAAAGTGCAACATCCCCACTGACAACTGGGAATCCCTGGCCGAAGACCGCTCAAAGTGGAGGAGAAGCATCCGGGAAGGCGCCGAACACAGAGTCTCTTCACGGAAGACAAGTGCAAACAGCAGAAGGAGCGCACGGCAACCCAAGCACTCCACCCACCCGTCCCTTCAACCAACGTCCATTCAACCACCATCTGTCCCACCTGTGACAGAGACTGTAGGTCCCGCATTGGACTATCAGTCACACGAGAACTCATTAATGTGGAAGCAAGTCATCCTCGACTCCGAGGGACTGCCGAAGAACTGTCCACCTCTCCTTCAAATCTGCGGTCATCACCCCTCTCCTCAAAAACAACCTGACTCCACTGTGCTGGTTAGCTACTGCCCCATCTCTAACTCCCTTTCTTCTCCACAGTCGTTGAATGTGTTGTCTCCTCCCAAATTCAAGCCCATCTTTCCCAGAACTCCTCGTTTGAATCCCTTCAATCTGATTTCTGCCCTTGCCACAGTACTGAAACTGCTCTAATCAAAGTCACAAATGACAGTCTTTGTGACTGTGACAAAGGTAAATTATCCCTCCTCATCCTGTCTGCAGCCTTTGACACAGTTGACCACTCCATCCTCCTCCAACGCCTCTCCAACATCGTCCAGCTGGGTGTGACTGCACTCGCCTGGTTCCATTCCTATCTATCTAATCATAACCAGAAAATCTCCTGCAATGGCTTCCCTTCCCGACCCCGCATCAGTACCTCTGGTGTCCCCCAAGGATCTATCCTTGGTCCCTCCTATTTCTCATCCATATGCTGCCCCTTGTTGATGTCATCCGAAAACACGGAGTCAGGTTCCACGTGTACGCTGATGACACCCAGCTCTACCTCTCCACTACTTCTCTCGACCCCTCCATGGTCTCTAAATTGTCAGACTGCTTGTCCAACATCCAGTACTGGATGAGCAGAAATGTTCTTCAATTAAATATTGTGAAGACCGAAGCCATTGTCTATGGTCCACGCCACAAACTGCGTTCCCCAGCCACCGACACCATCCCTCTCCCTAGCATCTATCTGAGGCTAAACCAGACTGTTCGCAACCTAGGCATCATATTTGATCTTGAAATTAGCTTCTAGCAACATATTTAAATCCATCTATTGCCACCTCTAATATTGCCTGCATCTGCCCCTGTCTCAGCTCATCTGCTGCTGAAACCCTCATCCATGCCTTTGTTACCTCTAGACTGGACTACTCCAACGCACTCCTGAATGGTCTCCCACATTCTACCCTACGTAATCTTGAGGTAATCCACAACTCGACTGCCCGTGTTTTAATTTGTATCAAGTCTCCGATCACTCATCACCTCCTTGCTCATGACCGACATTGGTTAAGCAACGCCTCGATTTCAAAATTCTCATCCTTGTTTAAAAATCCCTCCATGGCCTCACCCCTCCCTATCTCTAATCTCTTTCAGCCTCACAACACCACATGATGTCTGCATTCTTCAAAATCTGCCCTCTGGAGCATTTCTGATTAGAACTGTTCAACCATCGGCAGACGTGCCTTCAGCTGCCTGAGCCCTAAGCTCTGGAACCCCTCCCTAAACCTCTCCATCTCTGGACATTTCTTATCTCCTTTAAGACTCTCCATAAAACCTCCCTCTTTGACCAAGCTTTTAGTCATCTGCTGTAATATGTTGTTATGTGGCTCAGTGCCAAATTTATTTTTTGTCTTATATCACAGTTGTGAAGCACCTTGGGACATTATACTACGTTAAAAGCATTATATAAATAAAAGTTGTTGTTGTTGATAGCAATGGGAGCTCGTACAACCGGAGCTCCAATTATTATCAATGCGAATACTAGATGTTCATTGGTGGTCCAGGCCCACGTGATCCCAGGATACAAATACATACCTGGAAGAAATGTTCCTGTACGCTGCACTGCGAAACTAGGACTCCGACCGCAATCCTATGTTCCTCCAGGACCACCAGGTAATTTTGTTAAAAAAATTCCCGTCAGGGGCGTTCACCCAAAGGAAGCCTCCAACCACAATTTCCCCCCCAAAGAATGTGTTTCATTTCTCTGCCATTTCTTTATTCCCCAATATAATTTCTTCTGCCTCAGCCTGTAGGGGACCCACATTTACTTTTGTTAATCTTTTCCTTTTAAACATACGTATAGAAGCTTTTACAGTCTGTTTTTATGTCTGTTGCTAGTTTACTCTTATATTCTATTTTCCCTTTCTTTATCAGTTTCTTGGTCCTCCTTTGCTGAATTCTAAAATGCTCCCAATCCCCAGGCTTACTGCTCTTTTGGCAACATTATAACCCTGTTCCTTTGATCTAAAACTATCTTTAACTTCTCTCGTTAGCCACGATTGACCACCTTTCCTGTGGGGTTTGTGCGCCTCAAAGGAATGAATGTTTGTTGTAAATTATGTATTAATTCTTTAATGCGCACCATTGCTTATCTACCTTCATGCCTTTTAATGTAGTTTCCCAATCTACCTTAACCAACTCGCCCCTCATACCTAAAAAGATTGTTTGCTTAAATTTAAGATCCCAGTTTTGGATTTAACGAAACCACTTTCAAACTTAATGTAACATTCCATCATATTATGGTCATTCTTCCGTTACCAGCACATCCCATGTACAAATAAACAAAATAAACAAGACTCACTGTTAAAAGTTGCTGTTGTTAATAATCACAAGTCACTTTTTACAAATCACTTTATGGCCTCGCCCCTCCCGATCTCTGGAATCTGTTGCAGCCCACAAGATGTCTGCGCTCCTCAAATTCTGCCCTTTTGACCATCCCTGATTATAATCGCTCCACCATCGGTGTCCGGCCCTTCAGCTGCCTGGGCCCCGAGTTCTGGAACTCCCTCCCTAAACCTCTCCGCCTCTTTCCTACTTTCAGACCCTCCTTTAAAACCTACCTCTTTGACGCAGCTTTTGGTCATCTGCCGCAATTTCTGCTTCTGTGGCTCGGTGACAAATGTATGTGTTGTGTCCTGTAACACTGCTTTGAAGCGCCTTGGGACGTTTAAGACTCTCTATCAAGAAAAATTATTAATAATACTGTCGGAGTGAGGGATTGACTGAGCTGCGAGTCCGGCACGGACGCACTGCGAGCAGTCCCACCCCTCAGCACCGACGCCATTTGTGACGTCACAGGCGATGTGGGCGGGGCTGTGACGTTTCCTGGTAACGGTTGAACGGCCGGAATCTTTGAAATCAGGAGCCACGTGACCCACGAGCTGCCCAGCGCTCCTTCATCACAGTGGGCGGGGCTCTGCGGTGCTGCCGGCTCCTATTAGTGAGAGTGGCTGGCAATCCGTTTCGTGCAGCCAATAGACGGCCGGGAATTCGCTGAAGGTCATTAATTTATGAAGGAAGTCGCCCTGTCGCCCCAGTGCGCATGCTCGGTGCAGCCCTCCCCACCCCCCAGTCCCCGGATACGGCGCAGTTTGCTGGAACCAGCAGTTGGACAATGTGGGGAACCGGGGGCAGCGGGGAACCGGACTGATGGTGGGCGGCCGGGGCCGGGGCCGGGGCAGGGGCAGGGGCAGAGCGCTCGGCCGGCGGGCGGGGAGCGTGCGGTGAGTCTATGAGGGAAAACACCGAACAGCCCCGGAGCTCAGGGTTTGGCGACATGCGGGAGATAGACTGAAACTTCCAGTGAGCTCAGACAGTGTGTAACCCGGGGGCCCAGTGAGCTCAGACAGTGTGTAACCCGGGGGCCCAGTGAGCTCAGACAGTGTGTAACCCGGGGGCCCAGTGAGCTCAGACAGTGTGTAACCGGGGGGCCTGGTGAGATCAGACAGTGTGTAACCCGGGGGCCCAGTGAGCTCAGACAGTGTGTAACCCGGGGGCCCAGTGAGCTCAGACAGTGTGTAACCGGGGGGCCTGGTGAGATCAGACAGTGTGTAACCCGGGGGGCCCAGTGAGATCAGACAGTGTGTAACCGGGGGGCCTGGTGAGATCAGACAGTGTGTAACCCGGGGGGCCTGGTGAGATCAGACAGTGTGTAACCCGGGGACCCGGTGAGATCAGACAGTGTGTAACCCGGGGACCCGGTGAGATCAGACAGTGTGTAACCCGGGGGGCCCGGTGAGATCAGACAGTGTGTAACCCGGGGACCCGGTGAGATCAGACAGTGTGTAACCCGGGGACCCGGTGAGATCAGACAGTGTGTAACCCGGGGGGCCTGGTGAGATCAGACAGTGTGTAACCCGGGGACCCGGTGAGATCAGACAGTGTGTAACCCGGGGACCCAGTGAGATCAGACAGTGTGTAACCCGGGGGCCTGGTGAGATCAGACAGTGTGTAACCCGGGGACCCGGTGAGATCAGACAGTGTGTAACCCGGGGGCCTGGTGAGATCAGACAGTGTGTAACCCGGGGGCCCAGTGAGCTCAGACAGTGTGTAACCCGGGGGCCCAGTGAGATCAGACAGTGTGTAACCCGGGGGCCCAGTGAGATCAGACAGTGTGTAACCCGGGGGCCCGGTGAGATCAGACAGTGTGTAACCCGGGGACCCAGTGAGATCAGACAGTGTGTAACCCGGGGGCCTGGTGAGATCAGACAGTGTGTAACCCGGGGGCCTGGTGAGATCAGACAGTGTGTAACCCCAGGGCCCAGTGAGATCAGACAGTGTGTAACCCGGGGGCCCAGAGAGATCAGACAGTGTGTAACCCGGGAACCCAGTGAGATCAGACAATGTGTAACCCGGGGGCCCAGTGAGATCAGACAGTGTGTAACCGGGGGCCCAGTGAGATCAGACAATGTGTAACCCGGGGGCCCAGTGAGATCAGACAGTGTGTAACCCGGGGGCCCGGTGAGATCAGACAGCGTATAACCCGGGAGCCCGGTGAGATCAGACAGTGTGTAACCCGGGGAAAATTCTGGTGATTTTCTGTAAGTCCAGACGGGCGGGACTGGAATCTTGAGGAATAGGATAAAATCAAACAGAAATACTGGACATATACTTTTCTGAAACATTGGAAAAACACTTTACATTCCACTTCACAACATTAATATTCTTCTAATTTTCTGCCCTGCCATAATTAGATCTCCCTGTGAATGGCGGAGTGATTGAGAAAGTTCCACAGCTGGAAGGAAACAGGGATTGTGGACTGAGGAACAACAGCAGGTGAACCAGCACAGGATTGTGAGATCACCAACCAGGGAGCCCCTTCCGATTGAAAGTGCTTCAATAGATCGACTGGGGAGAAAGGTAAGAGAAAGTGCCATTTACTCAGATACACACCGGTCCTGTAGACAGTACACACAGGTTACAAGGTAAGACAGGAAATGAGACTGGGAGAGACTGACCACCGAGCACAATTATCCAGCATGAGGCCGTGCAATGGGATGTGAAATGAGATCAGTTTCTGTCTCTAAACACACAGTCACAGTGAATCTTGTGTGTGTTTTAGAGTAAAGGGCTTTGATCTAAGAGGTGACTCCAGTTTGAGGCAGAGACCAGCAGATGGACCCGTCTCTGTACATTCGGTGGGACTGAACTCACACCGACACCATCAGATCTCAATGTTCAAATATTTCCCATCTGGTGAGAAAGCCATTGGAAAGATTGAACCGGAAGCATCATAGTCAATTCATTGATCACGATGCACAAACCAATCTGAAATACCAGCACGGCTTATCATCGACAGAATCAATTATTCAATCATGAATATTTGGAATTAACAGAAAATATGTTGATAAGTACTACTCTTGAAGCGTTGATCACTCGAGGTGTGTAGTATTCGAATAAACAAACACAGATATATAGAGTTGCAATTTATTGATTGGCGTTGTACTTGACCCTGAGATGAGCTTCCGAACCCATATTCCCTCAATCACCAAGTACGTTTACTTCCAGCTCCATAACATCGCAGGTCTCTGCCCCTTCCTCAGCTCATCTGCTCAAACCCTCATCCATGTCTCTGTTACCACTACATTGGACTATTCCATTGCTCTCCTGATCGGCCTCACACCTCGCACTCTCCGCAAGCTTAAGCTTATCAAAAACAATCCTTACTCAAGAACACAAATAGCAGCAGGCGTAGGCCATATGGCCCCCCCCCCGTCTGCTCCACCATTCAGTAAGATCTCTATTTGATAGAGAGTTTCAAAGATGCACAACTCTTAAGTGAAGAAATATCTCATCTCAGTCTTAAATGGCCAATCTCTTATCCTAATACTAGGACCCCTAGCTCTAGACTATCCAGCCTGTGTCAATTCTATGTTTCAATGATATCACCTTCCATTCTTCGAAACTCCAGAGAATATAGGCTTATTCGAATCAATCTGTCCTCAGCCCTCTCATCCCAACTTGTACTAATTTCCATTCACCCATCACCCCTGTGCTCACTGAACTACATTGGCTCCTGCTCCATCGATTTCAAAATGCTCATCCTTGCTTTGAAATCCGTCCAGGACCTTGCCCCTCCCAATTGCTGTAACCTCCTCCAGCCCTACAACCCTCAGAGATCTTTGCACTCCTCCAACTCTGGCCTCTTGAGCAGCCCCAATTTTCATCCCTCCAATATTGGTGGCCATACCTTCAGCTGCCGAGACCATAAGCTCTGGAATTCCCTCCTTAAACTTCTCCAGCTTCAAAATGCTCCTTAATACCTACCCTTTTGAACAAGCTTTTAATCCTGTGCTAATATTTCGTTACGTGACTGGGTGTCAAATTCTGTTTGCTAACGGTCCTGTGAAGTGCCTTGGGACATTTTACTACGTTTAAGGTGTGATATAAATGCAATTTGTTGCTGATAACTGAAGATATTTTAAATTGTAATATAACGAAACTACAGGCATGGGAAATTGCAATAGATTGATAACTGCAGAGGAAGAGGATTGTTTTGTATTGCTAACGGCGTGAATTATTTTAACGTGAGGTGGCCCTTGCACATTAGCTACCACACGGGCTTGGAAAAGCAAGGTCTTGGTCCAATGGCAAGGGGATCCAAGACGACTGGACACCAGGCTCTGCTGCATGATTCCTCTGGCACTGACTCTCACTGGGGTACAGTTTCCTCTGGCACTGACTCTCACTGGGGTACAGTTTCCTCTGGCACTGACTCTCACTGGGGTACAGTTCCCTCTGGCACTGACTCTCACTGGGGTACAGTTTCCTCTGGCACTGACTCTCACTGGGGTACAGTTTCCTCTGGCACTGACTCTCACTGGGGTACAGTTTCCTCTGGCACTGACTCTCACTGGGGTACAGTTTCCTCTGGCACTGACTCTCACTGGGGTACAGTTTCCTCTGGCACTGACTCTCACTGGGGTACAGTTTCCTCTGGCACTGACTCTCTCTGGAATACAGTTTCCTCTGGCACTGACTCTCAATGGGATACAGTTTCCTCTGGCACTGACTCTCACTGGGGTACAGTTTCCTCTGGCACTGACTCTCACTGGGATACAGTTTCCTCTGGCACTGACTCTCACTGGGATGCAGTTTCCTCTGACACAGATTACTGTGTATCTAATTCGTACTGTCCCTGCCCTGGGAGTGCTTGATGGGACAGTATAAAGGGAGCTTCGCTCTTTACTGAACCCGTGTTGTACATGTCCTGTGAATGTTTGTTGGGACAGTGTAAAGGGAGCTTTGCTCTATCTAACCCGTGCTCTGCCTGCCCTGTGAGCTTTGATGGGTCGCTGTAGGGGAAGCTTTTCTCTGAATCTAACCTGTATTCTACCTGCTCGAGTTGTATCTGATGAGACAGTGTAGAGAGAGGTTTACTCTGTATCTCATCATCATCATTGGCAGTCCCTTGAAACATAGAAAATAGGTGCAGGAGTAGGCCATTCGGCCCTTTGAGCCTGCACCACCATTCAATATGATCATGGCTGATCATGCAACTTCAGTACCCCATTCCTGCTTTCTCTCCATACCCCTTGATCCCTTTAGCCATAAGGGTCACATCTAACTCCCTTTTGAATATATCTAACGAACTGGCTTCAACAACTTTTTGTGGTGGAGAATTCCACAGGTTCACAATTCACTGAGTGAAGAAGTTTCTCTTCATCTCGGTCCTAAATGGCTTATCCTTCGACTGTGACCCCTGGTTCTGGACTTCTCCAACATCGGGAACATTCTTCTTGCATCTAATCTGTCCAATCCTATTAGAATGTTATATTTTTCTGTGAGATCCCCTCTCATTCTTCTAAATTCCAGTGAATATAAGCCTAGTCGATCCAGTCTTTCTTCATATGTCAGTCCTGCCATCCCGGGAATCAGTCTGGTGAACCTTCGCTGCACTCCCTCAAGAGCAAGAATATCCTTCCTCAGATTAGGATACCAAAACTGTACACAATATTCAAGGTGTTGCCTCACCAAGGCCCTGTACAACTGCAATAAGGCCTCCCTGCTTCTATACTCAAATCCTCTCGCTATGAAGGCCAACATGCCATTTACCTTCTTCACCGCCTGCTGTGCCTGTATGCCAACTTTCAATGACTGATGTACCATGACACCCAGGTCTCGTTGCACCTTCCCTTTTCCTAATCTGTCACCATTCAGATAATATTCTGCCTTCCTGTTTTTGCCACCAAAGTGGATAACCTCACATTTGCCTACATTATACTGCATCTGCCATGCATTTGCCCACTCACCTAACCTGTCCAAGTCACCCTGCAGCCTCTTAACATCCTCCTCACAGCTCACACTGCCACCCAGCTTAGTGTCATCTGCAAACGAGGATGACTTGCTTCCACGCCAAAAAAGGATGAGTTCACAGGTGTTTCAATGAAGGACCTAATATTCCAGGTCCTGAACTACATCCTGAAGGGTGGAAGATGCCTGTGCGTGGCTTTTTTTAAACATATGGTGGCCGTTGCACGACAGCCACCACATGGGAAACTCTGTATCTAATCTGTGCTGTGCCTGCTCTGGCATTGTTTGATGGGATAATATAGAGGGAGTTTTACTCTGTATTTAACCCAAGCTGTACCTGCCCTGGGAGTGTCTGATAGGACAGTGTAGATGGAGGTTTACTCTGTATCTAACCTGTACTGTAACTGCCTTGGGAGTGTTTGACGGGACAGTATAAATTGGGCTTTATGCTGTATCTAATGTGTACTGTACCCGCCTTGGAAGTATTTGATGGGACAGTGTAGAGGGAACTTTACGCTGTATCCAATCTGTGCTATACCAGTCCTGTGAGTGTTTGATGGGACAGTGTAGAGGGAGCTTTACTCTGTATCTAACCCGTGCTGTACCTGCCCTGCGAGTGTTTGAATAGACAGTGTAGAGGGAGCTTTGCTGTATATCTAACCAGTACTGTACCTGCTCTGGGAGTGTTTTTGGGACAGTGAAGAGGGAGCTTTACTCTGCACCTAACCCGTGCTGTACCTGCACTGGGAGTGCTTGATGGGATAATGTAGAGAGAGGTTTACTGTGTATCTAACCTGTGCTAACCTAGCAAGTTGTGAGGAGGACGCAAAGAATCTACAAACGAATATAGATAGGCTAAGTGAGTGGGAAAAGCTTTGGCAGATGGAGTATAATGTGGGAAAATGTGAGGGTATCCATGTTAGTAGAAGTAATAAAAAAGCAAATTATTATTTAAATTGTGAGAGATTACAAAATGCGGTGGTACAGAGGGATCTGGGGGTCCTTGTACATGAAACACAAACATTCAGCATGCAGTTACTGCAATTAATTAGGAAGGCAAATGGAATGTTGGTCTTTATTGCAAGGGGGATGGAGTATAAAAGTAGGGAAGTCCTGCTGCAACTGTACATGGCGTTGGTAAGACCACAACTGGAGTACTGCGTACAGTTTTGGTCTCCTTATTTCAGGAAGGATATACTTGCACTGGAGGCAGTTCAGAGAAGGTTCACGAGGTTGATTGCTGAGATGAAGGGGTTGTCATAATGAGAAAGGTTGAGCAGGTTGGGACTGTACTCATTGGAGTTTAGAAAACGTAGAGGTGATCTTATTGAAACGTATAAGATTGTGAGGGGGCTTGACAGGGTAGATACAGAGAGGATGTTTCCCCACGTGGGGGAATCTAACACTAGGGGGCATAGTTTCAGAATAAGGGGTCGGTCATTTAAAAGGGAAATGAGGAGGGATTTCTTCTCTGAGGGTTGTGAATCTTTGGAATTCGTTACCTTCGAGAGCTGTGGGGGCTGGGTCATTGAATATATTTAAGGTGGGGATAGACAGATTTTTGAAAGATAAGGATTATGGGGAGTGGGCGGGGAAGTGGAGTTAAGGCCTGGATTTGATCAGCCATGATCTTATTGAATGGCGGAGCAGGCTCGAGGGACCAAATGGCCTACTCTGCTCCTATTTCTTATGTTCCATACCTGCCCTTGGAGTATTTGATGGGATAGTGTAGAGGGAGACTTACTCTGTATCTAACCCATGCTGTACCTGCCCTGGGAATGTTTAATTGGACAGTGTAGAGGGAGTATTACTCTGTATCTAACCCATGCTGTACATGCCCCGGGAGTTTTTGACAGGACAGTGTACAGAGAGCTTTATGCTGTATCTAATCAGTACTGTACCTGCCCTGGTAGTGTCTGATGGGACAGTGTAGAGAGAACTTTACTCTCTGCATAACCCGTGCTGTACCTGTCTTGTAAGTGATTGATGGGACACTGCAGAGGGAGCTTTGCTCTGTATCTAACCCATGCTCTACCTACCCTGTGAGCTTTGATGGGTTGGTGTAGGGGGAGCTTTCCTCTGTGTCTAACCCGTACTCTACCTGCCCTAGTTATGTTTGATGGGACAGTGTAGAGGGAGCTTTAGGCTGTATGTAATCCGTGCTGTACCTATCCTGGGAGTGTTTGTTGGGACAATATAGAGGGAGGTTTATTCTATTTAATCCGTGCTGTACCTGCCCTGCAAATATTTGGTGGGACAGTGTAGACAAAGCCTTACTCTGTTTCTGACCTGTGCTGTACCTGCTCTGGGAGTGTTTGATGGGACAGTGTAGAGGGAACTATACTCTGTATCTGACCCATGCTATACATGCCCTGCGAGTGTTTGATGGGACAGTGTAGATCGAGGTTTATTCTGTACCTGACCTGTACTGTCCCTGCCCTGGCAGTGTTTTTGGGACAGTGCAGAGGGAGCTTTAATCGGTACCTAACCCGTGCTGTAGCTGCCCTGAGAGTATTTGATGTGACAGTGTAGAGGCAACTTTACAATGTATCTAATCCATACTGTACCTGTCCTGGGCGTGTTTGATGGGCTAATGTAGACAGAGATTTGCCGTGTACTGAACCTGTGCTAACCTAGGAAGTTGTGAGAAGGACACAAAGAATCTACAAAGGGATATAGATGGGCTAATTGAGTGGGCAAAAAATTGGCAGATGGAGTATAATGTGGGAAAATGTGAGGTTATCCACTTTGGTAGGAAAAATAAAAAAGCAAATTATTATTTAAATGGGGAGAGATTACAAAATGCGGTGGTACAGAGGGATCTGGGGGTCCTTGTACATTAAACACAAAAAGTTAGCATGCAGGTACAGCAAGTAATTAGGAACGCAAATGGAATGTTGTCCTTTTAATGCAAGGGGGCTGGAGTATAAAAGTAAAAAAGTCCTTCTACAACTGTACAGGTCGTTGGTAAGACCACACCTGGAGAACTGCGTGCAGTTTTGGTCTCCGTATTTAAGGAGGGGTATACTTGTACTGGAGGCAGTTCAGAGAGGTTCACGAGGGGTTGATTACTGAGATGAAGGGATTGTCATATGAAGGAAGGTAAAGCAGGTTGGGCCTATACACATTGGAGTTTAGAAGACTTAGAGGTGATCTAATTGAAATGTATAAAATTTTAAGGGGGCTTGACATTGTAGATGCAGAGAGGATGTTTCCCCTCTTGGGGGAATGTAGAACTAGGGGACATAGTTTCAGAATAAGAGGTCACCTGTTTAAAACTGAAAGGAGGAGGAATTTCTTATCTGAGTGTCGTGAATTTTTGGAATTCTCTACCTCAGAGAGCTGTGGAGGCTGGGTCATTGAATGTACTTAAGGCGGGGATAGAGAAATTTTTGAATGATAAGGGAGTCAAGGGTTATGGAGAGCGGGAGGGGAAGTGGAGTTGAGGCCAGGATCAGATCAGCCATGAGCTTATTGAATGGCGGAGCAGGCTCGAGGGGCCAAATGGCCTACTCCTGCTCCTATTTCTTATGTTCTGTATCTATCCTTTAAGGTTTTGATGGGACAGTGGAGAGAGAGATTTGCTCTGTATCTAATCTGCTATACCTGCCCTGGGAGTGTTTGATGGGACAGTGTCGAGGGAGCTTGACTCTCTGCCTAACCCATTGCTGTACCTGCCTTGTGAGTGTTTGATGGGACAGTGTAGTGGGAGCTTTCCGCTATATCTAATCCGCGCTGTACCTGCCCTAGGAATGTTTGATGAGGCAGTTTAGAGGGAGATTTGTTCTGCATCTAACCCGTGCTGTACCTGCCTTGCCATTGTTTGATGGGGAAGTATAGAGGAAGCTTTACCCTCTGCCTAACCCATGCTTTACCTGCCCTTGGCATGTTTGTTGGCCGGTGTAGAGGGATTTTTACTTTGCATCGAACCTGTGCTGTGCCGGCCCTGGGAGTATTTGATAGGACAGTGTAGAGGGAGCTTTACTGTGTATTAAGACCTGAGGTTGCAAGCCATCAGGTCCAAGGGACTTTTCCACCTTTCGTCCCATTATTTTACTGAGCACTTTTTCTTTAGTGATTGCTTTAAGTTTCCCCCTCGCTATAGCCCCTTGATTATCTATTATTGGGGTGTTTTTAGTGTCTTCTACCGTGAAGACTGATACAAAATATTTGTTCCAAGTCTCTGCCATTTCCCTGTTCCCTATTATTAATTCCCCAGTCTCATCCTCTAAAGACCAACATTTACTTTAGCTACCCTATCCTTTTTACATACCTGTAGAAGCTCTTTTTATATTGCTTGCTAGTTTACTCTCATAATCTATCTTCCCTCTCTTTATTATTTCTTAAGTCATCATTTGCTGTTTTTAAAAACATTTGCCAATGCTCTGGCCTCCCACTAACCTTGGTCACTTTGTATGCCATTGTTTTCAATTTGATCCCATCCTTTACTTCCTTCATTAACCACGGATAGTTCCCTTGTCGCTTAAAGTCTTTCCTTCTCACCAAAATATATTTGCTTGTGGCTCGGGTAGTAATCCAGAGATTATTGCCTTTGTGATTCTGCTTTTTAATTTAGACCCTAGCTGCTCAAACTCCTCAGCAGAACTCCTTTCTTGTTCTGCCTATGTCATTGGTACGTGGACCACGACAACTGGATCTTCCCCCTCCTACTCCAATCCCTCTCCAGCCCAGAGGAGATGTCCTTAACCTTGGCACCGCGCAGGCATCACAGCCTTCAGGACTCACGCACTCGGCTGCAGAGAACAGTATCTATCTCTGAAACTATACTGTTTCCTACCACTGCAACATTTCTTTTTACTCCCCCCACTTGAATGGCCTCCTGTACCACGGCGCTGTGGTCAGTTTGCTCATCCTCCCTGCAGTCCCTGCCCTCGTCCAAACAGGGAGCAAAAATCTCGTACCTGTTGGACAATTGCAAGGACTGAGGCTCCTCCATCACTACCTCCTGGGTCCCCACAGCTGCCTCACTCGTAGTCACACCATCCTGTCCCTAACCACGGACCAAATTTGAATTGATGAATCTAAGGGGTGTGACTGCCTCCTGGAACACAAGGTCCAGGTAACTCTCCCCCTCCCTGATGTGTCGCAGTGTCTGCAGCTCGGACTCCAGCTCATCAACATGGAGCCGAAGTTCCTCGAGCAGCCAACACTTACTGCAGATGTGGTCACCGTGGACCTCAATGGGGTCAACCAGCTCCCACCTGCAGCAGCAGTAACACATCGCCTGCCCTGCCATCTCGAATGTATTCAATTAATTAAGTTTTTACATTTTGAAAGTTTAGATTTTTAATCCTAGCTCTTAATTTAAACCAATGCCCAAGAAAAGAGAGAAAAACTGACCAACCAATCACTTGCCTGCTTTTCTGTGATGTCACACTTTGAATCTTTTTACTTCTTCTCCTCCCAGGTCACTTGGTGCTGTTTCGGCTGTCTGCTCGGCTGACTCACGCCCTTTGTAGGCTTACCGCTGCTCCCGCTCTCTCGCCCTTTCCGAAGTCCCGCTGCTCGGCTGACTCATGTCCTTTGTAGGCTTACCGCTGCTCCCGCTCTCGTGCCCTTTCCGAAGGGATGGGCGCAAGTCGGGTTTTCCCCTCATATATTGGTTCTCTCAGCACCTGCTGCAGGCCCAGTCTGGCAGCTATGTCCTTCAGCACTCGGCCAGCTCGGTCAGTAGTGGTGCTACCGAGCCAGTCTTGATGGACATTGAAGTCCCCCACCCAGAGTACATTCTGTGCACCTTGCTACTCTCAGTGCTTCTTCTGAGTGATGTTCAACATGGAGGAGTACTGATTCATCAGCTGAGGGAGGGCGGTAGGTGGTCATCAGCAGGAGGTTTCCTTATCCATGCTTGACCTGAAGCCACGAGACTTCATGGGGTTCGGAGTCAATGTTGAGGACTCCCAGAGCCACACCCTCCCGACTGTATACTACTGTACCGCCACCGGTGGGACAGGACATACCCAGGGATGGTGATGGAGGAGTCTGGGACATTGGCTGAAAGGTATGATTCTGTGAGTATGACGATGTCAGGCTGTTGCTTGACTAGTCTGGGACATCTCTTCCAATTTTGGCACAAATCCCCAGATGTTGGTGAGAAAGACTGGGCTGGGTGGGCCGTTGTCGGGTCCGTAGCCGGTGCGGAGGTCGATGCCGAGTGGTCCGTCCGGTTTTATTCTTATTGTTTTTCGTAGCGGTGGATCAATTGATGAATCGATATGATCTTATTGAATGGTGGAGCAGGCTCGAGGGGCCAAAGGGCCTACTCCTGCTTCTAATTCTTATGTGCTTATACCCTAGCCCAGACCCTGTCTCTATATTAAGAGCAATGGTCCCCACACTGACCCTGGGGACACCACTGTTTACATCCCTCCAGTCTGAAGAACATCCATTAACCACTACTCTCTGTTTTCTGCCCTTTACCCAACTTCCTCTCCACACTGCCCCACTCCCTTTAATACCATGAGCCTTAATTTGATCAACAAGCCTCCTGTCCGGCACCTTATCAAACACCTTTTGACAATCCATCCACTGCATTCACTACATCTATTGCATTTCCTTTCTCACTGCACTGTGTTATTTCCTGCAATAATCCCTGCTGTCTGTCCTGAATGAATCCATTTCATTACCAAATGTTGCGACGTTTACTTCTGTAACCAGAATCCCCCGCGCAGGGGTAAAGTCCTCTATCAATAACACCAGGAGCCCAGACACGGGACCGGGCTGTGCTCTGAGCAGGCGCAGTGCCAGTGGTGGAGGTGGTCTGAGGCGGAAGAGACGTTCCGCAAGTCAGTAGGAGCTTGTGGGCTCAGCGGAGGAATTGGACCCCTGGGTGGGATGGGCAGCTTCATAAACACCTGGTGTAGGCCTCAGGCACCTAATATGAACCGGCAGGACACATGTTTGACCCGCGGTGATGGACCCGACCGCTCGGGGTAACTAGCCGAATTCTTAGACACGATCAGCGTGCCTGCGTGGCCATCTTGGTACAGGAGCAGAGGGCGGGCGGGGCTTTAGGGTCCCAGTGATCTGGAGAGACAATCATTTCCTCATTTATTCTCAGTCTGCACAGACAGGATGTAGAACTGAACCCAACCAGAGAAGAGGGAGTGAGAAAACTGCAGATGGAAGAAAGAAATGATGGAGGTGGTGCGATGAGTTTGGATTTCAGCACAGGGTGGAGGGAGAGTGTGGGACGGGAATTTACAGCTTTGGAGAACAAGAGAGGAAAGAATGTTCCATAAAAAGTAGGATTGTCTGTCCTCAATTTCTATCCTGCACTTCCAGTGCTGACTTTTGTAAACACCTTTTACAGGATATTAGAAAAGGAGGATTTACAGACGGGAAACTAGAACCAATCATATCAAGATCTGACAGAGTCACTCGATTCACTTGAATATCAGCCTTTGAATGTGAAAGGAGAAATGTTTGTCTGTTCTGTCTGTGGGAAAAGATTTAAAACATCAGTGTGACTGGAAAAGCACCGAGACACACACCCGAGTGAGAGTGTTCCAGTGCACTGACTGTGGAAAGAGCTTTGACCAGTTACACAGCCTGAAAAAACATCACACCATTCACAGCGGGGAGAAACCGTACACGTGTTCTGTGTGTGGACGAGGCTTCAACTGATCGTCCAACCTGGAGAGACACATGGACACCCGCACCATGGAGAAACCGTGGAAATGTGGGGACTGTGGGAAGGGATTCAATTGTCCCTCTGCGCTGGAAACTCATCGACGCAGTCACACCGGGGAGAGGCCATTCACCTGCCCCGGGTGTGGGAAGGGATTCACTCGTACATCCAACCTCACTGAACACCAGCGTGTTCACACTGGGGAGAGGCCGTTCACCTGCACTGTGTGTGGGAAGGGATTCACTCGTTCATCCCACCTCACTGAACACCAGCGAGTTCACACTGGGGAGAGGTCGTTCACCTGCACTGTGTGTGGGAAGGGATTCACTTATTCATCCAGCCTGCTGGCACACCAGCGAATTCACACTGGGGAGAGACCGTTCACCTGCTCCGTGTGTGAGAAAGGATTCACTTGTTCATCCAGCCTGGTGAGACACCAGCGTGTTCACACTGGGGAGAGGCCGTTTACCTGTCCCGTATGTGGGAAGAAATTCACTGCATCTTCACACCTCATTAAACACAAGCGAGTTCACACTGGGGAGAGACCGTTCGTCTGTCCCGTATGTGGGAAACGGTTTGCTAAATCATCTCATCATCTGAGTCACCAGCGAGCTCACACAGGAGAGAGGCCGTTCATCTGCTCTGTGTGTGGAAAGGGATTCACTAATTCATTCGAGCTTCATGCTCACCAGCGTATTCATACCGGGGAGAGACCTTTTACCTGTTCTGTGTGTGGGAAGGCATTCACTCGTTCATCCCACCTCACTGAACACCAACTTGTTCACACCAGTAAGAGACCGTTTAAATGTTCTGACTGTGAAAGGAGCTATAAAAGCAGAAATGATCTGATGAAACACCAACGCATTCACACTGGGGAGAGGCCGTTCATCTGCTCCGAGTGTGGGAAGGGCTTCACTCGTTTATCCAACCTTCAGTTACACCAGCGAGTTCACAAGTGACTGCAGGGGTTGGATTCTGCTTTTATTGTTGCCGTTAATCACATCCAGGACTGAACCCTGTTCACTTGGACAGTTGGAGTTTGTTGCTGCTGGTGTAATTAATCCCTCTAACTGGGCTGGAGTTTAATTTTCTGGATATCATAGAATCATAGAATGGTTACAGCACAGAAGGAGGCCTTTCGGACCGTCGAGTCCGTGCCGGCTCTCTGCAAGTCCCACTCCCCACCCTTTCCCCGTGGCCCTGCAAATGTTTTATTTCTGGTACTTATCCAATGCCCTTTTTGAAAGCCACGATTGAATCTGCCTCCACCAGCCTTTCAGGCCGTGCATTCCAGATCCTAACCACTCGCTGCTTAAAACAAAGTTTTTTCTCATGTCGCCTTTGGTTCTTTTGCCAATCACCTTGAATCTGTGTCCTCTGGTTCTCAATCCTTCCGCCAATGGGAATATTTTCTCTCTACTCTGTCCAGACCCCTCATGATTTTCGAGCACCTCTATCAAATTCCTCTCAACCTTCTCTGTTCTAAGAAGAACAACCCCAGCTTCACCAGTCTATCCATGTAACTGAAGTCCCTCATCCCTGGAATCATTCTTGTAAATCTTTTCTGCACCCTCTGTCAAACAACAATCAAATAAATCAGCTTTGTTTCCTACATACAGTGAGTCGATTCCTTGCTTTCTCCAAGAGGAGACTAATTGATGTCCTGTTATCGACTGTTCCTTTTCTCCTTTGTATTTATAAAGTGCCTTTCACGGCCTCTGTTTTAGTGATGTTGGTTGAGGGATAAACGTTAGCCAGGACACCAGAGAGATTTCTTCGAAATAACGTCATGGAATCTTTTATGCCCACTTGAGAGGTCAGATGGTTCTGATTCTCAGAAGATCAAGATGTAGAATCAGTATGGGTGGAGATAAGAAATAATAAGGGAAAGAAGTCACTGGTGGGAGTAGCCTATCAGGACAGCATATAAATCAAGAAATAATGGAGGCTTATAAGAAAGGTACTGCAATAAGCATAGACGATTTAAATCTTTATATTGATTGGATATATCAATATAAAGATTAGGTAGCCTTGAGGAAGAGTTCATAGTGTATTCGGGATGTTTTCTTAGAACAATGCGCTGTGGAACCAACCAGGGAGCAGACTATTTTAGAATTGGTAATGTGTAATGCGACTGGGATTAATTCATGATCTCATAGTAAAGGATCCTCTTGGGAAGAGTGATCATAGTATGGTAGAATTCCAAATTCGGTTTGAGGGTGAGAAACTTGGGTCTCAAAATAGTGCCCTGAAAAATAAAGGCAATTACAAAGGAAGGGTAAGACAGTAGATAAGGAGTGGCAGACATTTAAGGAGCTATTTCATAACTCAGCAAAGGTATATTCCAATGAGAAAGAAAGACTCTAAGAAGGATGAACCATCCATGGCTAACTAAGAAGTAAAGGGTGGTATCAAATTGAAAACAAAGGCATACAATGTTGCGAAGATTAATGAAAGGCCAGAAGATTGGGAACTTTTTAGAAAATAGCAAAGGACAACGAGAAAAAAAAAGTGAATAGATTGAGAGTAAACTAGCAAGAAATATAAAAACAGACAGTAAGAGCTTCTACAGATATATAAAAAGGAAGAGAGTAGCTAAGTTGGTCCCTTAGAAGAGGAGACTGGGGAATTAATAATGGGAAACAAGGAAATGGCAGAGAATTTAAATAAATATTTTGTATCGGTCTTCGCTGTAAAAGACACTGAAAGCATCCCAATAATTGATAATCAAGGGGCTATTGGGAGGGGAGAACTTAAAACAATCACTATTGCTAGGGAAAAAAGGTACTAGGCAAACTAATGGGACTAAAGGTGGACAAGTCCCCTGGTCCTAATAGCCTGCATCCTAGGGTCTTAAAAGAAATGGCTGCAGAGATGGTGGCCACATTGGTTGTAATCTACCAAAAATCCCTGGATTCTGGAGAGGTCCCAGCAGATTGGAAAATAGCAAATGTAATTCCCCTATTTAAGAATGGAGGGAGACAGAAAGCGGGAAACTGTAGACCAGTTAGACTAACATGTCATTGGGAAAATGCTGGAGTCCATTATTTAGAAAATCATAATGCAGTCAAGCAGAGTCAGCATGGTTTTATGAAAGGGAAATCATGTTTGACAAATTTGATGGAGTTCTTTGAGGATGTAATGAACAGGGTGGATAAAGGGGAACCAGTAGATGTCGTGTATTTGGATTTTCAGAAGGCATTCGATAAGGTGCCACATAAAAGATTACTGCACAAGATAAAAGCTCACGGGATTGGGGGTAATATATTAGCATGGATAGAGGATTGGCTAACGAACAGAAAACAGAGAGTAGGGATAAATGGGTAATTTTCAGGCTGGCAAACTGTAACAAGTGGGGTGCCACAGTGATCAGTGCTGGGGCCTCAACTATTTACAATCTATATTAATGACTTGGATGAAGGGACCGATTGAATGTAGCTAAACATGCTGATGATACAAAGATAAGTGGGAAAGCAAGTTGTGAGGAAGACGCAAATAATCTACAAAGGGACATAGATCAGCTCAGTGAGTGGGCAAAAGTTTGGCAGATAGAGTATAATGTGGGAAAATGTGAGGAAAAATAAAAAAGCAAATTATTATTTAAATGGGGAGAGATTAGAAAATGCTGCAATACAGAGGGGTCCTTGTACATGATACACAAAAAGTTAGCATGCAGGTACAGCGTAATTAAGAAGGCAAATGGAATTTTGACCTTTATTGCAAGGGAAATGCAATATAAAAGTAGGGAAGTCCTGCTACAACTACACTGTTGGTGAGACCACACCTGGAGTACTGTGTACAGTTTTGATCATCTTTTTTAAGGAAGGATATACTTGCATTGGGGGCAGTTCAGAGGAGGTTCACGAGGTTGATTCCTGAGATGAAAGGGTTGTCATGAAGAAAGATTGAGCAGGTAGGGCCTATATTCATTGGAGTTTAGAAGAATGAGAGGTGATCTTATTGAAACATATAAGATTCTGAGAGGGCTTGACAGGATAGACGCAGAGAGGATGTTTCCCCCTGTGGAGGAATCTAACACTAGGGGGCATAGTTTCAGAATAAGGGGTCGCTCATTTAAAAGGGAAATCAGGAGCAATTTCTTCTGAATCTTTGGAATTCGCTACCTCAGAGAGCTGTAGAAGCTGGGTCATTAAATATGTTTAAGGTGGAGATAGACAGATTTTTGAACGATAAGGAAGTCGAGGGTTATGAGGAGTGGGCAGGGAAGTGGAGTTGAAGGCAAGATCAGATCAGATCAGCCATGATCATTAAATGATGGAGCAGATTCGAGGGGCCAAATGGCCTACTCCTGCTCCTATTTCTTATGCTCTTATGGGGCCTCATGTGAAAGACGGCACCCCTGACAGTGCAGCGCTCTCTCTGCACTGCATTGGAATGTCGGCTTTGATTTTATGCTCCATGCTCTGGGAGTGGACTTGAACCCACAACCAACTGACTCAGAGACTACCACTGAGCCACGACTAACACCGCATTGCTCGGGATTATTTGAGTTCTCTTGCCGTCTGTTACTCCCACGGACAAGTCCGAGCTCCCCATACCTTCAAGAGCGTCTCTCCTAGCCTTGCGATCAGAGAATCATAGAAATTTACAGCACAGAAGGAGGCCATTCAGCCCATCATGTCCGTGCTTGCTGACAAAGAGCTTTCCAGCCTGATCCCACTTTCCAGCTCTTGGATCGTAGCCTTGTAGGTTACGGCACTTCAAGTGCATATCCAAGTACTTTTTAAATGCTATGAGGGTTTCTGCCTCTATCACTCTTTCAGGCAGTGAGTTTCAGACCCCCACCAACCTTGGTGAAAATATTTCTCCTCAAATCCCCACTAAACCTCCTACCACTTACTTTAAATCTATGCCCCCTGGTTATTCAACCCTCTGCTGAGGGAAATAGGTCCTTCCTATCTGCTCTATCTAGGCCCCTCATAATTTTATACACCTCAATTAGGTCTCCTAAGCCTCCTCTGTTCCAAAGAAAACAACCCCAGCCTATCCAATCTTTCCTCATAGCTAAAATTCTCCAGTCCAGGCAACATCCTCGTAAATTTCCTCTATCCTCTCTGGGGAAGTCACATCTTTCCTGTACTGTGGTGACCAGAACTGCACGCAGTACTCTAACTGTGGCCTAAGTAGTTTTTTATACAGTTCAAGCATAACCTCCCTAATCTTCTATTCTATGCCTCGGCTAATAAAGGCAAGTATCCCGTATGCCTTCTTAACCACCTTATCTACCTGTCCTGCTACCTTCTAGAATCTGTGGACATGCACTCCAAGGTCCCTTTGTCCCTCTACACTTCTCAGTGTCCTACCATTTATTGTGTATTCGATTTCCTTGTTAGCCCTCCCCAAATGCATTACCTCACACTTCTCCGGATTGAGTTCCATTTGACACTGTTCTGCCCACCTGACCAGTCCATTGATACCTTCCTGCAGTCTACCGCTTCTTCATTATCAAGCACAGGGCCAATTTTTGTATCATCTGCAAACTTCTTAATCATACCTCCTACATTCAAGTCCAAATCATTGATTATATATATATCACAAAAAGCAAGGGACCAAGTACTGAGCCCTGCGGAAGCCCACTGGAAACTGCCCTGGGAGGGTGTAGAAGGAGATTTACTCTGTATCTAAACCAAGCTGTAGTTGGCCTGGGAGTGTTTGATGGGGAGTATAAAGGGAGCTTTACTCTCTATATGTCGAGGGAACTTAACTCTATACCTTGCCCGTGCTATATATGACCTGGAAATGTTTGATGGGACAGTGCAGAGGGAGCATTACTTTGTCACTAACCCGTGTTGTCTATGCCCTGGGAGTGTTTGAAGGGTCAGTGTGGAGGGAGCTTTACTCTGTATCTAATCCGTGCTGTACTACATGTCTTATTACATTAATATACTTGCAGAATTGGCATATAATGAATTTCAACACTGATAAATGTGAGGTATTGCATTTTGGTAACAGAAATAAGGAGGTCACATATTAGTTGGAAAACCAGAATCTAAATGGGGCAGAAGAGCAAAGTAATCTCGGAATACAAATGCAAAAATCACCAAAAGTAGCGACGTAGGTTAATAAGGCCGTTAAAAAGAGTAAACCAAGCACTCGGGTTTATTTCCAGGGGGATTGAATTGAAAAGTAGCTAAGTTATGCTGAACTTGTATCGAACCTTGGTTAGACCACATTTGGAGTACTGTGTACAATTGTGATCTTTATATTATAAAAAGGATATAGAGGAATTGGCGAGATTGGAAATTAGATTTACAATTATGATACCAGAAATGTGAGGTTATGCCTATTAGGAAAGGATGAACAGGCTGGGTCTCTTCCTCTTGAAAAGAGAAGGTGACTTTTAAAAAAAAATGTGTTCATGGGATGTGGGCTTCGCTGGCAAGGCCAGCATTTATTATCCATCTCTAATTGCCCTTGAGAAGATGGTTGTGAGCCACCTTCTTGAACCGCTGCAGTCCATGTGATGGAGCGGCGAGGTCAGGGCGAAGGAGTGGCGAGAGATTGTAGAGGGATATGACCGGGGCCCAGGAGAGGCGTGAGTTTGGGGACCAGAAGAGGCGAGAGCCCAGGGGCAGCACGGGCCGTCCACACTGCGGTATGTGTGCGCATTAGGTCCGTGCAGCAGAGCTGGTCTCCAGTCGTTTTGGTTAATCCTTGCCACTGGACCAAGACCTAGCTCTGTCAAGCCCGTGTGGTGGCTGGTGTGCAACGGTCTCCACACGCTAAAAAAAATCCACGCACAGGCATCTTCCACCCTTCAACATGTAGTACGGGACCTGGAATTTTAGGTCCTTCATTGAAACACCTGTGAACTTTTTGACGTGGAAGCAAGTCATCCTCGATTCGAGGGACTGCCGATGATGATGATGAGGGAGGGAGTGCCAGGATTTTGACCCAGCGACGAAGGAACGGTGATATTCTTACATATCAGGATGGTGTGTGACTTGGAGGGGAACGTGCTGGTGGTGGTGTTCCCATGTGCTTGCTGCCCTTGTCCTTCTAGATGGTAGAGGTCGAGGGTTTGTGAGGGGCTGCCGAAGAAGCACTCTCATATCTCCACCTGTTTCTTTCTCAATTTCTCTCTCTCCCCCCACCTTGTTCTCTCTCTCTAATTCACATTTGCTCTATTAAGAACATAAGAAATAGGAGCAGGAGTAGGCCATTTTGCCCCTTGAGCCTGCTCCGCCATTCAATAAGATCTCTACCTCTCTCATTTCTCTCTGCCTCACTGTCTCTCACTCTTTCCACCTTTCTCTTCTCTGCTTCTCTGTCCCTCTTTCTGCTATGCTCTCAGTCTACCTCTCTCCGCCTCTTTCGCCCCTCTCTCTTCTCTCTGCCCCATTCTCTTCTCCCTTGCCATCCCGGCCAATACCTTCTCTTTCTTTCCTTTCTTTCTCTGCCTCATTCTGTCTCTCCCACTTCCCCTTTTGGATTTAAGTCTCACTCTGTCTCACTTACTTTGCTGTCTGTTTGATCTCACTCTGTCCAGCTCTCTCTCCCTTCCGTGTCAATCTTCCTCTCACTCATTCGCTCTCTCTCCCTTCGTGCAGATTGGAAGGTACCAAATATAACCCCACTATTTAAGAAAGGAGGGAGAGAGAAAACAAAGAACTACAGATCAGTTAGCCTGACATCAGTAGTGAAGAAAATGCTCGATTCTATTATAAGGATGTGGTAACAGGGCACTATTAAAAATAATAACAGGATTGGGCAGAGTCAATACGGATTTATAAAACTGAAATCATGTTTGACAAATCTGTTAGCGTTTTTTGAGGTGGTAACTAGCAGAATAGATAAGGGGGGAACTAGTGGATATGGTGTATTTGGATTTTCAGAAGGCATTCGACAAGAGATAATTAAACAAAATTAGAGCTCATAAGATTGGGGGTAATATACTCACATGGATTGAGGATTGGTTATAAAATCATAAAATAGTACAGGACAATATAAGCTTAAACCAGAGTGAGTAATAGAATAGGTTAGATTATAATGTGTGATGTTTATACCTATAATTATGAAACTATAAGAAATAACTAACAGCAGGCAGGGGAGTTTAAGGATAATCAGAAAATTGCTGAAGAAAAGTAACTGCTGAGAACCAGGGAAAGTGTCCTTGTAAATCACAGATTAGAGAAGTTCCAGCTGTCTTTTCCCAGCTTCCTGCCAAAACCCAGCAGAGAAGACAAAGAAGAGTCAGGTGCCAGAGATGGATCACTGCAGGGTATAAAAGTGAGGGGAGACTGATGTAAGGGGGCAGTCGGGACTGGAGACACCGGAGATCAAGCTCAGGGTGCCCGAGGTTCCATCCAGCGGGCTGACCTTGTGTCATTTACTGTGGACACGAGCATGGATTGAGGATTGGTTAATGGACAGAAAACAGAGTCGGAATAAACGGGTAATTTTCGGGTTGGCAGGCTGTAACTAGTGGAGTGGTACCGTAGGGATCAGGGCTTGGGCCCCAGCTATTCACAATCTATATCAATGATTTGGATGATATCCAAGTTTGCTGATGATACAAAGCTAGGTGGGAATGTAATTGTGAGGATGATGCAAAATGCAAAGAAACTTCAAAGGGATATAGATGGGCTAAGTGAGTGGGCAAGAAGATGGAAAATGGAATATAATGTGAAGTTATCCACTTTGGTAGGAAAAATAGAAAAGCAGAGTAGTTTGTAAATGCAGAAAGATTGGAAAATGCTGTTGTTCAGAGGGTCCTGGGTGTCCATGTATATGAATCACTGAAAGTTAACATGCAGGTACAGGAAGCAATTAAGAAAGCAAATGGTATGTTGACCTTTATTATAAAAGGATTTGAGTATAAGAGTAAAGATGTCTTACTGCAATTACATACTGCCCTGGTGAGACCACATTTGAAGTATTGTGTACAGTTTTGATCTCCTTGCCTAAGAAAGGATATACTTGCCATTGAGGAATGGAGGTTCACCAGAATGATTCCTGGGATGGGGGATTGTCCTATGAAGAGAGATTGAGTAGATTAGGCCTATATTCTCTGTAGTTTAGAATAATGAGAGGTGATCTAATTGAAACATACACAATTCTTAAAGGGCTTGACAGGGTAGATGCAGGAAGGATATTTCCTCTGGCTGGGAGTCTGGAACCAGGAGTCACAATCTCAGAATAAGTGTCGGCCATTTAGGACTGAGATGAAGATAAATTTCTTCACTCAGAGGATGGTGAATCTTTGGAAGTCTCTCCCCCAAAGGGCTATGGATGCTCAGTGTTTGAGTATATTCAAGGCAGCTTGATACATTTTTGAATATTAAGGGGTGAAGGGATATGAGGAAAGTGGAGTTGAGGTAGAAGATCAGCTATGATATTATTGAATGGTGGATCAGGCTCGAGGGGCCGAATGGCCTGCTCCTATTTTTTGTGTTCTTATAACATAAGTGAATTGGAGTCACTGTTAATCTAGTGGAAAACTTGCTTTAGGTTCTAACCTCTGCTGCACCTGACACAGTTGACTACTCCATCCTCCTCCAACGCCTCTCCATCAATGTCCAGCTAGGTGGGACTGCACTCGCCTGGTTCCATTCTTGCCTATCTAATCGTAGCCAGAAAATATCATGCAATGGCTTCTCTTCCCACTCCTGCATTGTTACCTCTGGTGTCCCCTAAAGATCTGTCCTTGTTTCCCTCTTATTTCTCATCTATATGCTGCCCCTTGGAGATATCATCTGAAAACACAGAGTCAGTTTCTACATGTACGCTGACGATACCCAGCTCTACCTCTCCACCACTTGTCTCGACCCATGCTTGGTATCTAAATTGTCAGATTGCTTGTCCGACATCCAGTACTGGATGAGCAGAAATTTTCTCCAATTAACTATTGGGAAGACCGAAGCCATTATCTTTGGTCCCCGCCACAAACTGCGTTCCCTAACCACTGACTCCATCCCTCTCCTTAGCATCAATCTGAGGGTGAACAAAACTGTTCACAATCTAGGTGTCATATTTGACCCTGAAATGAGTTTCCAGCCACATATCCATGGCATAACTAAAACCACCTTTTTCCACCTCCATAACATTACCCACCTCCGCTCCTGCCTCAGCTCTTGTGCTGCTGAAACCCTCATCCATGCCTTTGTTATCTCTAGACTTGACTACTCCAACTCACTCCTGGCCGGTCTCCCACATTCCTCACTACGTAAATTTGAAGTCATCCAAATCTCAGCCCCCCATGTACTAACCCGCATCAAGTCAAGATCACCCGTCACTCCTGTGCTTTCTGACCTACATTGGCTCCCAGTTAAACAAAGCCTCGATTTCAAAATTCTCATCCTTGTTTACAAATCATTCCATGGTCTCGCTCCTCCCTATCTCTCTAATCTTTTTCAGCCTCACAACCCCACAAGATATCTTGCTCCTCAAATTCTGGCCTCTTGAACATCCCTCATTATAACTGCTCAACCACCATTTTCCAATCCTCTCTGGCTTTAGATATGGTGCTGGAGGACTACTAATGTGGTACTTTTGTTTAAGAAGGGTGAAAGGGATAGACCGAGTAATTACAAACCAGTCAGCCCAACCTCAGTGGTAGGAAAATTATTGGAAAAAATCCTGAAGGACAGGATAAATCTTCACTTAGAAAGACACGGCTTAATCAAGGACAGTCAGCACGGATTTGTTCAGGAAAGGTCGTGTCTAACTAATTTGATTGCATTTTTCGAGGAGGTAACCAGGAGGGTGGATGAGGGTCAAGCGTATGATGTAATGTATATATCTTTTAGCAAAGCTTTTGATGATAGTCCCACATGGCAGATTGGTCACGAAAGTAAAAGCCCATGAGATCCAGGGCAAAGTGGCAAGTTGGATCCAAAATTGGCTCAGAGGCAGGATGCAAAGGGTAATGGTTGATGGATGTTTTTGTGACTGGAAGGATGTTTCCAGTGGGGTTCCGCAGGGCTCAGTACAAGGTCCCTTGCTTTTTGTGATATACTTGAATATAGACTTGAATATAGGGGGTATGATTAGGAATTTTGCAGATGATACTAAAATCGGCTGTGTGGTTGATAATGAAGAAAGCTGAGGACTGCAGGAAGATATCAATCAACTGGTCAAAACAGTGGCAAATGGAATTTAATCCAGAGAAGTGTGAGGTAATGCATGTGGGGAGGGCTAACAAGGAAAGGGAATACACATTAAATGGTCGGACACTGAGAAGTGTAGAGGAACAAAGGGACCTTGGAGTGCATGTCCACAGATCCCTGAAAGTAGCAGTACAGGTAGATAAGGTGGTTAAGAATGCATACGGAATGCTTGCCTTTATTAGCCGAGGCACAGAATACAAGAGCAGGGGGTTATGCTTGAACTGTTTTTTTTAAAAAAAAGCTGAGTACTGCGTGCAGTTCTGGTCACCACATTACAGGAAGGACATGATTGCACTGGAGAGGGTACAGAGGAGATTTATGAGGCTGTTGCCGGGAGTGGAGAATCTTGGCTATGAGGACAGATTGGATAGGCTGGATTTGTTTTCCTTGGAACAGAGGAGGCTGAGAGGAGACCTCATTGAGGTGTATAAAATTATGAGGGCCTAGATATAGTAGACACAAAGGACCTATTTCCCTTAGCAGAGGGTTCAACAACCAGTGGGCATAAATTAAAATAATTGGTAGAAGATTTAGAGGGAATTTGAGGGGAAATTTATTCACGCAGAGGTTTGTGGGATTCTGGAACTCACTGCCTGAAAGGGTGGTAGAGGCAGAAACCCTCACCCACATTAAAAAATACTTGGATGTGCACTTGAAGTGTCGTAACCTGCAGGGTTACAGCTGGATAGCCTCTTGTTGGCCGGCACGATGTGCCAAAATGACCTCCTGCCGTGCTGTAAACTTCTATGATTCTACTTCCAATATAAATAGCTGTGACGTGGTGCATTTTGGTAGGTGGAATAAGGAGGCCAGGTACTCAGCTGTGTCAGCTGTGGCTCAGTGAGTAGCACTCTCACCTCTGAGTTATAAGATTGTGGGTACAATTCCCACACCAGGGATTTGAGCACAAAAATCTAGGCTGACAATCCAGTGCAATGCTGAGGGAGTGCTGCGCTATCAGGTGCCGTCTTTCAGAAGCGACGTTAAACCACAGCCCCGTCTGCTCCCTCAGGTGCATGTGAAAGGTCCCATGACACTATTTGGAGGAAGCGCAGAGGAGTTATTCCTGGTTTCCTGGCCAGTATTTATCCTTCAACATTACAAAAACAGATTGTCTGGTCGTTATCCCCTAGAGGATGAGATGGGGAATTAATAATGGAGAACAGGGAAATCGCAGAGACGTTGAACAAATATTTTGCATCGGTCTTCACGGTAGAAGGCATTAAAAACATCCCAATAGTGGAATAACAAAGGACTATATGGAGGGAGGAACTTAACACTATCACTAATGAAGTAGTACTTGGTAAAATAATGGGACTAAAGGCAGACAAGTCCCCAGGACCTGATGGCTTACATCTTTGGGTCTTAAAACAGGTGGCTGCAGAGATACTGGATGCATTGGTTGTAATCTACCAAAATTCCCTGGATTCTGGGGCGGTCCCAGTGGATTGGAAAACCGCAAATGTAACGCCCCTATTTAAAAAAGGAGGCAGACAAAAAGCAGGAAACTATAGACCAGTTAGCCTAACATCTGTCATTGGGAAAATGCTAGAGTCCATTATTAAGGAAGCAGTAGCAGGACATTTGGAAAAGCATAATTCAATCAAGCAGAGTCAGCATGGTTTTATGAAAGGGAAATCATGTTTGACAAATTTGCTGGAGCTCTTTGAGGATGTAACGAGCAGGGTGGATAAGGGGGAACCAGTGGATGTGGTTTAATTGGATTTCCAGAAGGCATTCGATAAGGTGCCACATAAAAGGTTACTGCACAAGATAAAAGTTCACGGGATAGGGGGCAATATATTTGCATGGGTAGAGGATTGGCTAACTAACAGAAAACAGAGAGTCGGGATAAATGGGTCATTTTCCAGTTGGCCAACAGTGAATGGTGGGGTGTCGCAGGGTGCTAGGTCCTCAACTATTTACAATTTATATTAATGACTTGGATGAAGGGACCGAGTGTAATGTAGCCAAGTTTGCTGATGATACAAAGATGGGTGGGAAAGCAAGTTGTGAGGAGGACACACAAAATCTGCAGAGGATATAGATAGGCTAAGTGAGTGGGCAAAGATTTGGCAGATGGAGTATAATGTGGGAAAGTCTGAGGTTGTCCACTTTCGCAAAAAGAATTAAAAAGCAAATTATTATTTAAATGGAGCAAAATTGCAAAGTGCTGCAGTACCGAGGGACCTGGGCATCCTTGTGCATGAAACACAAAAAGTTAGTATGGGGTACAGCACATAATCAGGAAGGCAAATGGAATGTTGGCCTTTATTGCAAGGGGGATAGAGTATAAAAGCAGAGAAGTTCTGCTACAACTGTACAGGGTATTGGTGAGGCCACACCTGGAGTACTGCATACAGTTTTGGTCTCTGTATTTAAGGAAGGATATACTTGCATTAGAGGCTGTTCAGAGAAGGTTCATTAGGTTGACTTATGAAGATGGGTTGAGTAGATTGGGCCTATACACATTGGAGTTCAGAAGAATGAGAGGTGATTATATCGAAACATACAAGATAATGAGAGGGCTCGACAAGGTGGATGCACAAAGGATATTTCCACTCATAGGGGAACTAAAACTAGGGGACATAGTCTCAGAATAAGGGGGCCATTTAAAACTGAGATGAGGAGGAATTTCTTCTCTGAGGGTTGTAAATCTGTGGCATTCTCTGCCCCAGAGAGCTGTGGAGGCTGGGTCTTTGAATATCTTTAAGGTGGAGATAGACAGATTTTTGAGTGATAAGGGAATACAGGGTTATAGGGAGCGGGCAGGGAAGTGGAGCCGAGTCCATGATCAGAACAGCCATGATCTTATTGAATGGCGGAGCAGGCTCAATGGGCCGAATGGCCTACTCCTGCTCCTATTTCTTATGTTCTCATCACATTGCTGTTTGTGGGAGCTTGCTGTGTGCAAATTGGTGCTGAGTTTCCCACATTACAACAATGGCTACGCTCCAAAAGTACTTCATTTGCTTTAAAGCTTTGTTTTGAGATGTGTGGTGGTGGTGAAAGGTGCAATATAAATGCAAGTACTCCATTTTCGGGAAAAAAGTATCTAAATGGTCTTGAGGAGCAAAGAGATCTAGGGCAGGGTGGGCAATTATTTGGGCTGGAGGGCCACTTAACAAAGTTTTGGTGAGCTGTTGAGTGCCGCCTACCAATATTCCACCAATCTCTGGGTCCCGCACAGACTGATCCCCAGCTCCTGCCACTGGAAGAGACACTGCGTATGTGCAGCTGCATCGTGCCCAGCTGTGCAGCAAATTTAAAGGGACCGTGCACAAAAAAATAAAACATTGCATAAACATAAATTCATGTAGTAGTCAGATGCTATCTTACATACACAACTTGTATCCGGTACTGCTTATAAATGAAACATAGAAACATAGAAAATAGGTGCAGGAGTAGGCTGTTCGGCCCTTCGAGCCTGCACCACCATTCATTATAATCATGCACTTCAGTACCCCATTCCTGCTTTCTCTCCATACCCCTTGATCACTTTAGCCATAAGGGCCACATCTCATTCCCTTTTGAATATATCTAACGAACTGGCCTCAACAGCTTCCTGTGGTAGATAATTCCACATGCTCACAACTCTCTGAGTGAAGAAGTTTCTTCTCATCTCGGTCCTAAATGGCTTACCCCTTATCCTTAGACTATGACCCCTGGTTCTAGACTTCCCTAACATCGGGAACATTCTTCCTGCATCTAACCTGTCCAATCCCGTCAGAATTTTATATGTTTCTATGAGATCCCCTATCATTCTTCTAAATTTCATTGAATATAAGCCTAGTCGATCCAGTCTTTCTTCATATGTCAGTCCTGTCAGCCCAGGAATCAGTCTGGTGAACCTTCGCTGCACTCCCTCAATAGCAAGAATGTCTTTCCTCAGATTAGGAGAACAAAACTGTACACAATATTCAAGGTGTGGCCTCACCAAGGCCCTGAACAACTATAGTAAGACCTCTCTGCTCCTATACACAAATCCTCTCGCTATGAAGGCCAACATGCCATTTGCCTTCTTCACCGCCTGCTGTACGTGTATGCCAACTTTCAATGACTGATGTACCATGAAACCCAGGTCTCGTTGCACCTCCCCTTTTACTAACCTGTCATAATTCAGATAATCTGCCTTCCTGTTTTTACCACCAAACATTTATCTACATTATATCGCATCTGCCATGTATTTGCCCACTTACCTAACCTGTCCAAGTCACCCTGCAGCCTCTTAGCATCCTCCTCATAGCTCACACTGCCACCCAGCTTAGTGTCATCTGCAAACTTGGAGATGTTACATTCAATTCCTTCGTCTAAATCATTAGTGTATATTGTAAATAACTGGGGTCCCAGCACTGAACCTTGCGGTACTCCACTAGTCACTGCCTGCCATTCTGAAAAGACCTGTTTATTCCTACTCTTTGCTTCCTGTCTGCCAACCACATCAGTACATTACCCCCAATACCATGTGCTTTAATTTTGCACACTAATCTCTTGAGTGGGACCTTGTCAAAAGCCTTTGAAAGTCTAAATACGCCACATCCACAGGCTCTCTCTTGTCCATTCTACTAGTTACATCCTCAAACAATTCTAGAAGATTTGTCAAGCATGATTTCTCTTTCATAAATCCATGCTGACTTGGACCGAATCAAAGATAAAAGTTGAAAATGTTGTGCTATCTTCTGGTCTCTGTAAATCAGTGCTGTGAAATAGAACTGTAGCCCCTTTAGAGCCTATGTCAGCATCATTTTCCCACCTCAGTCATCATTATGTCCCTCTGCAAAGATTACTAATGCTGTCCCAATTTGTGCGAGATGAGAACTCCCCTGCCATTGTACCGGGAGAAGAAAGATGCAGCGCCAGTCACTTTCTTCGGTAAAAGATTTGTGGAGATGAGCAGCCATGACTCCACTCTAAATTGCATAGGGCATATTCTAGTACGCAGTGCATTCTGGGTACTGATGTCTGCCATTGGCGCCTAGAATTACTCAACGGATCCTTTTTAAGATCAGGCCAGAGAGAATCGCTTTGGCGAATTATTAATTTAAATGAAGTATTACTATGTTTTTTCCTTGGCTGCAGTTGGGGTCTGTCTCTGACTCATGAGAAGTGAAAATGGATAGACGAATGTGCAGCTCGAGATCTGGCTCGCGTTCTATTTCTGTCCCATCCAGCAGGACGGATAGAATGTCTTGGCGGGCCAGATATGGCCCATGGGCTGTATTTTGCCCACCAGTGATCGAGGGGAACAGATTCACAAATCATTAAAAGCAGGTTAACAAGGCAATGGAAATGTAAATAAAGCACTGGGTCTCATTTCTAGAGTAAGAGAATTACAAAGCAGAGAAGTTTTGTTAAACGTATATAGAACTTGATTAGACCACACTTGGAATACTGTGTTCAGTTTTGGTCTCCATATTATGAAAAAGATATACAGGCACTGTGGCTGTTGCAAAAAAGATTTCCAAGGATGACACCAGAAGTGAGAGGTTATAAGTATCCAGAATGGCTGAACATGCTGGGGCTCTTTCTCTAGAAAAGAGAAGGCTCATAGAGATCTTTATAATTATGTAGCTGTTTGTTAGGGTAGATGTAGAGAAGATGTTAGCACTTGTGAGGAGTCCAAAACTAGGAACTAAATATAAGATAGTCACTAATAAATCCAATAAGAAATTCAGGAGAAACCTCTTTACCCAGAGAGTGGTTAGAATGTAGAGCTTGCTAGCACGTGGAGTTAAGGTGAATAGCTGAGCGCCTTTAAGGGGAAGCTAGATACGTACATGAGAGAGAAAGGAATAGAAGGATATGATAGGGTGAGGTGAACTAAGGTGAGAGAATGCTCGTGTGGAGCATAAACACAGTCATGGACATGTTGGGCAGAATGGCCTGTTTCTGTGAAGTAAATACTATGTAATTTTATAGTGAATTCTGAAAACACATGGTACAGCACTCGAAACAATCTTCAGCAATGAGCTGGGTGTCACAAAGGGTCAAAATACTGACCTTTCACCCCTACCAATCTGAAGGACTTGTGTAAAATGAATGTGGTGAGTTCAAACAAAGTCCTTGGTGAGAGGTCAGATTTGTACCAAACCAGGCCCGAAATTGGCAGATGGACTGACGAACAAGTGCCTTTAAAAGTCTGCTTAATCCCTTTCAGTCCACCTACACCCTTCACCCATGTGTGTGTTTCAGCATGTCTGTGTGTGTGTGTTTGTCTTTGTGTGTCAATATACAGACACAGAACCCAACCTAACAAAAATCAGTCAGTCTGAGTCTTGAATGTTTCAGTTGAGCTCCAGCTTTTTGGGGGAGAGATTTCCAGATTGCGACTGACCTTTGTGTGAAGAAGTGCATTCTGGCCTCACTCCTGAATGGCCTAGCTTTAACTTTTAAGTTTATTCCCCTTGTTCTGGACTCTCCCACCAGATGAAATAGTATCTCTCTATCATCTTAAACGTGTCAATGATATCATCCTTCATTTTCTATCTTCAAGGAAGTAAAAGACTTGTCTATGCCACCTGCCCTCATAATTTAATCCTTTTAGCCCCGGTATCAATCTGCTGAATCTGTGCTGCACACCCGCCAAAGCTAATACATCATTCGTGAGGTCCAGAACTGAACACAATTCTCTCGATGGGCTCTTCCTTTGCATGGTTTAGTTTGCGCGGATGCAATTCATCCAGTCCTGAGGATTTATCGTTTCTACATTTTCCTAGTTTATAAATTCAGGAACAGAAATGGTCTGGAGTAGGGCTGGGGACAGAGTGACAGTAGTAATGCCAAGGTAATGAGGATATGCCCTGGGAGTGCTTGATAGTGACACTGGAGATAAACTGGAGGAAGGAACATCGGAACAGGAACAGGCCATTCAGCTCCTCAAGCCTGTTCCCCCATTCAGTGAGATCAGGGCTGATCTGTCTCTTAACTCTGTAGATACTGGATTCTTTTCCCTTCAATCTGTTTCAGCGAATTCACTGACACACGAACACTTTTAGTCTTAGCAACATAAGACCTTTATTAGAGATTCTCCGGCCGGGACCTGTTAAGATAAAGGGAACACCCTCGATTTGAGCCTGTCCACCTCTCTCCTGACAAGGCCCGTAACAGTACAAAAGCTCAATATTTATACATTGTTACAGCAGAACGTATTTGAGTGACACTCAGTTTATACAATCATTGGTCGACTTCCCCCATAGCATACCCAATTGCAGGCTAACAACTCTCCAAATAGGGCGGGCTCCAGGGATGTGTTTATAGTTTCGATTTTACATAGCATTTCCCTATTTTATGGCTGGTTATTAGCAGCCCCTCGTCTGACTCATGCCTGACTTTGCTTTTTGCGTAACTCGTGTTTGACCACAACTCTGAGTAACCCCTTTTTGTGTCGACATTGCAAATATCTCAGCTTGACATTTTCTTTTAGCCATCTTCCCATGATCCTATTCAACTGACACATTCACAACTCTTCTATTCACATTCTCAACTCCTTCCACCTGCTTTACCTCCGTATCTTTTTATACCCCTCCCCCGAAAAATCTCTGCTCATCCACAGCTCCGAGCTTCTCGCCGTTAGAGAAGTGTATGTGTGTCAATCTTTGTAGCTGTGTATGTGTTTATGTATATATTTTGATATATGAATGTGTACGTGCTTGTGTATGTGCTTCTGTGGGTATGTCTCTACGTGTGTGTATGTGTCTGTGTGAGATTGTCTCTTCCTCCTTGTTCTGTTGCTCACTAAATACAGTTCAGTATCAATGTGTCTCGGCCATTCACCTCCCCAGAAAGTGCTGAATTTTCTGTTTCAATTGGTGCATTCTGATCAATTTGATTCTGGTATTTAACAGCAGAAAACAACTGCTGCAGAGTCTCAGCAAATGAATCTCTATTTGGATTATTTCACCAGTCCTGGCAACTCCTCCATAGGAACAGGAGTAGGCCATTGAGCCCCTCGAGCCTGTTCCCCCATTCAATGAGATGATGGCTGATCTGTGACCTTACTCCATATACCCACCTTTGACCAGATCCTTTAATACCTTTAGTTAACAAACAGCTATCAATCTCCGATTTAAAATTAACAACTGATCTAGCATCAATTGGTGTTTGAGGAAGCAAGTTCCAAACTTCTACCACCCATTATGTGTACATGTGTTTCCTCATTTCACTGCTAAAAATTCTGGCTCTAATTTTTAGACTGTCCCGAGTCCTAGAATCCCCAACCAGCGGAAATAGTTTCTCTCTCTCTACCCCATCTGTTCCGTTTAATATCTTAAACTTCGATCAGATCAGCCCTTAACCTAAATTCTAGGGGATACAGCCCTAATTTGTGTAATTTTTCCTCATACCTTAAATCTTGGAGTCCAAGTATCATTGTGGTAAATCTACGCTGCACTCGCTCCAAGGCCAATATAACCTTCCTAAGGCATGGTGCCCAGAACTGCTCACAGTGCTCCAGGTGTTGGCTAACCAGGGCTTTGTATAGCTGCAGCATAACCTCTACCCCCTAGTATTCTAGTGCTCTAGATGTAAAAACCAGCGTTCCATTAGCCTTTCTGATTATTTTCTGTACTTGTTCATGACATTTTAATGATCTCTGTACCTGGACTCCCAAGTCTCTGTGGACCTCCACTGTTTTTAGTTTTTTACCATTTAGAAAGTACCCTCTTGTATCCTTTTTAGGTCCAAAGTGGATGACCTCACATTTGTCTACATTGAAATCGATTTGACGCAGTTTTGCTCATTAACTTAATCTATCGCTATCCCTTTGAAATTTGATGCTTTCAACTACACTGCCTGCAATGCCATCTTTTTTTTGTGTCAGCGGCAAATTTAGATATATGACTTTCTATTGCCATCAACTAAGTCATTAATAAATACTGGGAATAGTTGAATCCCCAACACAGATCCCTGTGGGACACCACATCCTGCCAACTTGAGAACCAACCTTTGTCCCTACCCTCTGTCTCCTGCAGCTCAGTCAATTTCCTAACCAGGTCAATAATTTGCAATGAATTCCTACTATCACCAAATTCCTCCACCCTGCTTGCGATCCACTTATCTGTGATGTTACAAGAAAAAGCTATATTCCAATCTGGTGATTATTTACCTTACTCACCGAATACCTACCAGTGAATTCGTACTATCACCAAATTAATCCACTCGGCTTGTGTGAACGATCCAGTGATGGATTCCCACAAGCCCAAGCTCTCTCTCTAAATCTACTGGGCCTTGTTTTCCATTATTTTTGACAGCCCGTGTCTGTTTTTGAAGCAGTTTGGTCATTTTGTGCATTTATCTGAAACTTTTGAATAATCGGCAAGCGACACGTACTGATCTGCTGAGTTTATTTCCAGAGGACACCTATGCCGCGAGGGAGCAGGTTTCATAGACAGGTTAAAATAGAATAAACCCAAACTCACATTCCAGAGATTGACGGGTACAAAAAAAACCTACACTCTCATACTAGAAGCTGACAGGTAGAGTAAAACCCGCACTCGCATAGCAGAGACTGACAGGTACAGAATTAAACCCACATTCCCATAGCATAAACTGATAGGAACAGAATTGAACCCACACTCACATAGCAGAAACTAAGAGATACAGAATAAAACACACACTCACATAGCAGAGACTGACAGGTACAGAATAAAACCCACACCCAGTTATCAGAACAATAATATGCAGCAAGTAAAACCCATAGTCCCCTATCATAGTCCCTGACAGGGACACACTCACACACCAGAGACTGACGGAAAGAGTAAAACTCTCTAGGAAATCCCACTCCAGTGTCCGGCTCACCGAATCATTTTATTTGTAATTTGGATTATAATTAAAATTCTCTCAATGTGGCCCATTTAATTAGTGATAAAAGCAACTTGTGAAACAATCCCATTTTTGCTGATTTAAATAGTGACAAAAAGATGGTCTGAGCATGCACTAAATACATGCTGCTCCCCCCTCTCACCGCCTAGTGTTTAAACCGACGGGAAGGGCCCATGTGAGCTCCCCTCCCCCAGCTCTGTCAGCGGCTGCCGTTTCCTCTGTGCTGGGCTGATGATCGTTGAACACATCAGGGAGCGGAGATATCCCGGGCCCGAGTAAGGGAGCAAACAGCAGCCTCCTTACAGCAGCTCATCACATTGGGACTGTGTCCACAGATGGGCTTTGAGTCGGGGTAAGTTCAGCGGCAGTCGGGGGCTGTCTGTAAGAGGTGGTGTGGAGCAGGAATTAGTTCTGGAACATGGAGTGAGTGGGGGAAGGGAGAGGCCATTCTCGAGCTGTGTGTGTACGGTGTAAGGTAACAGAGAAAGTAAATCACCTCGCTCTTTCAAATCAGTGCTGCTTTCTTTCCCCAAATCAGTAGTGAATGTTCCTGATTCAGTTCCAATCTCACAGTGTCTGTTGTTCTTGGACATTGAACAGTGGAAACACAGCCTGACTGAGGAGTGTCACAAAGTGCATCTATTGCAGGCACCAGGAGAGGAGTGTGAAAGGAGACATTTCAATAATCGGTTATTTTGTTTCGGTGTGTTGAATTCTCTAGAACCGTGTTGCTGGTGATCGAGAGATACATTGTCGCTCCCTCAGATACATCTGTGACATTCTGTTAACTGTACAGGCTCTCAGCTCTGTTTCATTAGACTGAAAACAATTGTTGTACAGCCCAGATACCTGTGCTTATAATCCAGGAAGCGATTCAGAACTTTACAGATTGTCCCATGGAAGTGGGAGATATAAACCTGGACTGTGCCAGTCGGGTGTTCCCATTCATGGACCAGTGCTGGGTTTGGGTTGTGTCTGGATGCTGATAACTTACTATAGAACCGTCTGACACAGCTGGTGTGGGGAATCTGATCACTCGCCACAACCGTCCCGCTCCTCTGCTCATGGTCGTGGCGGAGGTGTGGTGAGTGATCGAGGTGGAGGGGCATTGAGGGATTGTGGCTGAGATTCGGTGGGTGATCGTGGCGGAGGTTCGGCGAATGTTTGGTGTGGATGTGCGGTGGGAGATCATGACGGAGGTTCGGCGAATGTTTGGTGTGGATGTGCGGTGGGAGATCATGGCGGAGGTGCGGCGAATGTTTGTGGCGGAGGAGCGCGAGAGATTGTGACGGAGGTGTGGCGAATGAGGGTACAGGGCCCAGAAGAGCCGAGGGCCCAGGGGCAGCACAGGCCAGCCCACACTGGGAATGTGCGCACTAGGTCTGTGCAGCCGAGCAGGTCTCCAGTCCTGGTCTACCCTTGCCACTGGATAAAGTCCTAGCTCTGTCAAGCCTGTGTGGTGGCTGATGTGCAACGGTCACCACACGTTAAAAAAATCCACGCACAGGCATCTTCCACCCTTTCAATTGGAGTCAGGACTGGAATATCAGGTCCTTCATTGAAACATCTGTGAGCTCACGTGGAAGCAAGTCATCCTGGTTCGAGGGACTGCCTATGATGATGATGATGATGATGAGAGTATCTGAGTGCCGCTGTACTGCAGTGAGGTCAGACAATGTCACTGTTTGTATCGCGCATTCCTCTCTCCAGATACTTTACTTTATTATAAAGAAACACATTAATTATAACTTTATTGTTATAGTCTACAGGCACCTGTCCATGACTTGTACCTAATATTTTTCTCATATTATTATTCTCAGAGCAAATTACTTCACCCCCAGAATAAATGTGATCTTTCCGCCACCTGGAATACAAGGAACAGTGCAGGCAGCTCCTTCTCACACACAGTAAGTACATTATCACTCACAGAGCGCAGAGACACAGAACTGACCTCAATCATATTGTCACAGGGAGCAGAAGCTGTCTAGTCCCACAGTGATCCGAATCCCAGAGTTACATTATGAATCCCACAGTCACTTGGAACAGTACAATAAGATGTTGTTTCAAAGTCCAAACATAAGGCTCTGAGAGGCAGATCCATTTTCACTCCCTTACTCACACACAAGGACTGACTGACACGGTGTCAATCCACAATGGGGTCTGTACACTGACTCTCAAACCCAGCAACTAACATACAAGAGCAGAGAAACGGAGGTAATGGACTGAACCAAACCTCCTCCTGAGATAATCACAGATAATCTCAAACTAGCATAGGCCGAAAGAAGGAACAGAATCCAACAGTCACACAGCAAGAATAGCTGACAACAAGAGACTGTCAATTACATAATAACTCTCGCACTCATACACATCACCATTCTAACAGAGACATAGTGAACCCCACACCCACAAACAGTGCCGGGGACTGAGAGACACAGAATGGAGCCCACACCCACAAACAGTGCCAGGGATTGAGAGACACAGAATGGACTCCACACCCACAAACAGTGCCAGGGATTGAGAGACACAGAATGGACCCCACACCCACAAACAGTGCCAGGGACTGAGAGACACAGAATGGATCCCACACCTACAAACAGAGCCAGGGACTGAGACACAGAATGGACCCCACACCTACACACAGTGCCAGGGACTGAGAGACACAGAATGGATCCCACACCTACAAACAGAGCCAGGGACTGAGACACAGAATGGACCCCACACCTACACACAGTGCCAGGGACTGAGAGACACAGAATGGATCCCACACCTACAAACAGTGCCAGGGACTGAGAGACACAGAATGGACCCCACACCCACACACAGTGCCAGGGACTGAGACACAGAATGGACCCCACACCTACACACAGTGCCAGGGACTGAGAGACACAGAATGGATCCCACACCTACAAACAGTGCCAGGGACTGAGAGAGACAGAATGATACATACTCTCGGGCACAGTGAATGACGGATTGAGATTGAATCACAATCACATATGGTAACACACTGACTGACTGGCAGATATCGGTTAAAATCCACACTCACATATCGAAAAGTGACTGGTGCAGAGTAAAATGGATATTCTGTACCTCTCAGTTTTTGTTAATACATTCTGTAAACCAGCTGATACAGAATAAAATACACACTTGCATCCCAGAGTCAGACAGCTATAAAGTAAAACACACACTCACATACCAGAGACTAGAAGATATGACTAATATCCACACTCCTGTACAAGAAACTGGCAGGTACTGATTAAAATACACAATCACATCCTGGAAACTAACAATTGGAGAGTAACAACAACAGACAAATACCAGAAATTGACAGATAAAGATTAAAACCAAACTCACATTCCAAAGACTGACAGATACAGAGTAAAGCCCACACTCACACCACAGAGAGTGACACATACAGTCTATGACACACTCACACATGAGAAAATGACAGCTACAGAGTCAAACCCACATTCACACCCCAGAGAGTGACAGCTACAGAGCAAAATCAACAACCACATATAAGATACTGATCGATGCAGAGTCAAACACACGCTCACATCCCACAGCCTAACAGGTACAGATTAAAACAGACTCACACATCAGAAACTGACAGATACAGCACAAAAGCAGCACTATCACAGCAGAAACTGACAGGTACAGATTAAAACCCCTATTCATATACTAGAAACTGACAGGGACAAAATAAAACCCAACTCAGATTTGAGAAAATGAAAGTTGCAGAGTACAACCCAGACTCACATCGCAGATATTAACATACAGAGTAAAACTCTCACTTTCATCCCAGAGCCTGAATGATAGAGGAAAACCATACTTGCATACCAGAAACTGACAGATAACAGAGTAAAACTCACACACTCACATCAGAGACTAACAGATACAGAGTAAAATCCACACTTGCATCACACAGACAGACAGCTATAGAGTAAATTCTGCACTCCCATATCCGAGACTTAGCTATACAGAGTAAAACTTACACTTACATAAAAGACAATGAGAGATACCCACTCTCAGATATCATAAACTGACAGATACAGGCTAAAATCCACTCTCGCATATCAGAAACTGCCAGGTACTGATTAAAGCCCACGTTAACATACGAGAAAATGACAGGTACAGAATAAAACCCCACTCACATACCAGAGTCTGAATGATAAAGTGTAAAATCACACTCGCATAGCAGAGAAAGACAGCTATAGAATAAAACCCACTCACATACCAAAGTCGTGACTGATACAGAGTAAAACGCACACTCACATCCCAGAGACTGAGAACTACATAGTTTTACCTACATTCGTATACCGGAAACAGACAGGTACAGACAAAAACTTAACACTCACATCCCAGAAACTGGCAGGTACAGAGGAAAACCCATGTTACAAATTCAGAAAATAACAGGTACAGAATAAAACTCACATAACAGAAACTGACAAGTACAGAATAAATCCCCAATCACATACGAGAAACTGACAGGTACAGGATAATACCCACATTGACATACCAGAGACCGACAGGTACAGAGTAAAATCCACACTCACATCCCGGAGACAGGCAAAAACAGAGTGGAACTTGCAGTCACATTCCAGAAGCTGACATGGTGTATAATAAAACCCACTTTTGCCCACCAAAAACTGAAGAAAGAACAACACTCGCGTAGCAGATACTGACAGCTGTAAGAGAATAAGAAATAGTAGGCGGTAAGGCCGCTCGAGCCTGCTCCACAATTCATTACATTCATGGCTGAACTTCACCCTGAACTCCTGCCTGATACCCATTTCCCTTGATTCCCTTTGTTCTCTGTCTTGAATATACTCAATGACTGAGTGTCTCAGACCTATGTGTATAGAATTCCAAAGATTCACATCCCTCTGAGTGAATACATTGCTCCTCATCTCAGTCCTAAGTGTCCAATCCCTTATCCTGAGACTATGACCCCTAGATCGAGACTATCCAGCAAAGGAAAACATCCTCACAGCATCTACCCTGCCAAGACTTCTAAGATTTTTTTTAGGTTTCAATGAGCTCAGCTCTCATTCTTCTAAACTCCAGAGTGTATAGGTGCATTTCACTCAATCTCCCTATCCCAGGATTCAATGTTGCACCCCCTCTAATATCCTTCCTTAGGCAATGAGACCAAAACTGTGCCCAGTAATCCAGGTGTGGTCTCACCAAAGCCCTACATAATTGCAGCCACATTTCTTTACTCTTATACTCCAAACCCCTTGTAATAAAGGCCAACGTATCCTTTACCTTCCTAATTGCTTGCAGTAGCTGCAAGTTAACTATATGTGATTCGTGTACAATGACACTCAAATCCCCCTGAATAACTATATTTGCTAGTCTCTCCTCTTGTAAACATTCTGCTTTTTGATTCATATAAAATTTAACACACACTCACATCCCATAGTCTGAATTATACAGTGTAAAACACACACTCACATCCCATAGTCTGAACTATACAGTGTAAAACCCACACTCACATCCCATAGTCTGAACGATACACTGTAAAGCACACATTCACATCCCATAGTCTGAACTGCACAGTGCAAAACACACACTCACATCCCATAGTCTGAACTATACAGGGTGACAGATTGAGTAGAGACAGCGGCCTCTGAGCTTCCAGATCCACCTCCAAACTTCACACTCGAGCATTGAAATATTTGCCTGCTCCCCCCCCACCCCCGGCCACTCGTCTCCCCGCCCAGTGTTTAAACCGACGGGAAGGGCCCATGCGACCTCTCCTCCCCCAACTCTGCCAGTGGCTGCCATTTCCTCTGTGCTGGGCTGATAATCGTTGAACAGATCAGGGAGCGGAGATATCCTGGGCCAGAGTAAGGGAGCAAACAGCAGCCACCTTACAGCAGCTCATCGCGTTGGGACTGTGTCCGCAAATGGGCTTTGTGTCAGGGAATCGGGGGCTGTTTGTAAGAGGCAGAATGGAGCAGGAAGTAGTTCGGGAACGTGGAGTGAGTGGGGGAAGGGAGCGGGGATATCCCGGGCTGTGTGTGTACAGTGTAAGGTAACAGAGAAAGTTAATCACCACACTCTTTCAAATCATTGCTGGTTTCTGTCACCAAACCAGTAGTGAATGTTCCTGATTCAGTCCCAATCTCACCGTGTCTGCCCTTCTTGGACATTGAACAGTGGAAACACAGCCTGACAGTGAGGATGTGAGGAGTATCACAAAGTGCATCTATTGCAGGCACCAGGACAGAAAGTAGACATTTCAAATTTGGTAATTTTGTTTCAGTGTGTTGAGTTCTCCAGAACCGTATTGAAGGTGATCGAGAGATACATTGTCGCTCCCTCAGATACATCATGATCCGGGCTCTGTGACATTCTGTTGACTGCACAGGTACTTAACTCGGTTCCAATAAACTGAGAACAATTGTTGTACAGCCCAGGTACCTGTGGTTATAATCCAGAAAGTGATTCAGAATTTTAGAGGTCGTCCTATGGGAGTGGAGGATATAAACCTCGATTGTATTAATCGGGTGATCCCATTCATGGACCAGTGCTGGGTTTGGGTTGTGTCTGGATGCTGATAACTTTCTATAGAACCGTCCTACACACCTGGTGTGGAAAATCTGAGTGCTGCTGTACTGCAGTGAGGTCAGACAAGGACACTGTTTGTATCACAGTTTCCTCTCTCCAGATACTTTACTTTATTATAAACATATACATTCATTACAACTTTATTTTATATTTTCCCCATCAGTTGTCCATATCATAACTAATATTTTTATGGTATTATTATTCTCAAAGCAAAATACTTCATTGAGCCAGTATAAATATGATATTTCTTCCACCCAGAACACAAGAAAAAGTGCAGGCAGCTCCTTCTCGCATACAGTAAGTACATTATCACTCACAGAGCGCAGAGACACAGAACTGACCTCAATCCTGTTATCACAGGCAGCAGAAGCTGTCAGTCCAACAGTGATCCGAAGTGGCTGAGTTTCATTGTGAATCTTACAGCCACACAGAGCGGTAGGATCAAATGATATTTCACTATTGAAACATATCACATTCATATACCAGATAATGAAATATACAGAATAAAACCCACACTTGCACACCAGAAACTGATGGGTATAGATTAAACCCACACTCATCGACCAGAAACTGACAGGTACAGATTAAAACACATACTTTTTATCAGAAACTGATGGTTACAGATTAAACCCCACACATAGACCAGAAACTGACAGCTATGGGATAAAACCAACACTCAAATACCAGGAACTGACAGGTACAGATTAATCCCCACTTTCACATATCAAAGACTGAAAGGTACATCTGAAAACCACTCTCTCATACCAGAAACAGACAGATACAGAATATCACCCACACTCACATACCAGAAACTGACAGGTACAGGTTAAACCCCACATTCATATACCAGAGATAGACAGGTACAGAATAAAATACACACTCACATACCAGAATCTGACACCATCAGTTCCGGTGAGATCCAGACCGCTGTGCGCCTGCTGCTGCCCGGGGAGCTGGCCAAACACGCCGTGTCGGAAGGGACAAAGGCGGTGACCAAGTACACCAGCTCCCAGTAAAACTCCACGCTGTCCTGAGAGAACAAACCAGAAACACAACGGCTCTTTTAAGAGCCACCCACAACCTCTCTGAAAGACCTAAAGCACATCACCCTTTAGACTCAATTTACTGTAATTATTTCCTGAACAAGTGTGTTTGGGAACCTTTGCAGTTCCAGCTGTGGATTTAGTTTTGAATTCTCATAAGCAGCTTCACTGTCTGGTTCGACGTTAGGACCGCTGTTGAATTTCCCGCCATTCATGCTCCAAACACGATTCCTTGTCGCTCGTTCCCATTTACAGCGCCTGCCGAGGAATTAAGAGCTTGTTTAGGGAATGAGGCTCAGATTTCAGTCACCTCATTCTCTCGCAAGCCCTTTACAAGTTTATTTTTCAATTCCTGTTACGGTCAATCCGTTTATTAACCCGGGACTCCCTGCAATGTAAAAACCCAGAATGGGAGTTCGTACAGAGACCAGAACGGGAGCAGTGTGAACACTCTATCCCTCTTCCCTTTTCACAGAAGGGCTCCCAGTTCTGGTCTCACTCCCGCCTGTGCGGAAGATCAATCCATGATTTGTGATTCCCAACTTTTACACAGTTTGAGCTGGAATGTGTCCTGTTACAGAATCAGTGAGGATTGATTGCCGTCCGTTACAGACAGATTGACAGTGAACGCGAATTTAATTTTGATTGTAACAGCCTGGAATTAGTAAGGGAAATATGGAATAAAATAAAATGAAGTAAAACCTGTTTGTAAACCTTTGGCTAATGGTGCATTTATTAACATAATCCGCACTTTAAAAAATTATTGGCGGTGTTTTTGAAATTAAAAATCGTTCGAGGTGTGACTGTTGAGGACAGGAATTTCCGCCCTCGTTTCATTGGTGGTCTCAACAGACAATGGGTAAGGCGAGAGATTAACATTCAGCGGCGATTTCAGTAAAGAATCATCATGACTGGAGGAGGTAAAGGAGGCAAAGGACTGGGTAAAGGCAGAGCCAAATGGCACCATAAAGTGCTCTGTAATAACATCCAGGGCATCACCAAACCAGCCATCCGCCGCCTGGCTCGCCGTGGCCGTGTCAAGCGGATCTCGGGCCTGATCTACGAGGAGACCCGCGGGGTGCTGAAGGTTTTTCTGGAGAATGTGATCAGGGATGCGGTCACCGACACTGAGCACGCCAAGCGCAAGACTGTCACTGCCATGGATGTGGTGTACGCTCTGAAACAGCAGAGCCGCACTCTCTATGGATTCGGCGGCTGAATAACGTGACCCTTTCCCCAAAACACAACACAAAGGCTCTTCTCAGAGCTACCCACCTCCTCACAGAGAGAGCAGTGACCTGGGGAACGGGGGCGAGATAGTTGATTTACATTTTGTTCTGTATAGATATGTTTTTTGCCAAGATCTATATTGTGGTGTTAGGTGTTTTAAATCAGCATATACACGATGGACAGAATGTCCTTTTAGTCTTCAAATCATAGACATTTACGGGGCATTCCAGATGAAGGTAATACTGAAAAAACTAATGTAGTTAGAACATAAGAACATAAAAACATAAGAACATAAGAAATAGGAGCAAATGTAGGCCATACAGCCCCTCGAGCCTGCTCCGCCATTTAATACGATCATGGACTCGGGTCTACTTCCCTGCCCCATATTCCCTTATTCCCTTATTATTAAGAAACTGTCTGTTTCTGTCTTAAATTTATTCAATGTCCCAGCTCTCTGAGGCAGCGAATTCCACAGATTCACAATCCTCAGAGAAGAAATTTCTCCTCATCTCAGTTTTAAATGGGCGACCTCTTATTCTAAGATTAAGCCCTCTAGTTCTAGTTTCCCCTAGCAGTGGAAACATCCTCTCTGCATCCACCTTGTTAAGACCCCTCATAATCTTATATGTTTCGATAAGATCACCTCTCATTCTTCTGAATTCCAATGAGTAGAGGCCCAACCTACTCAACCTTTCCTCAAGTCAACCCCCTCATTCCGGAATCAACCTTGTGAAACTTCTCTGAACTGCCTCCAAAGCAAGTATATCCTTTTGTAAATATGGAAACCAAAACTGCATGCAGTATTCCAGGTGTGGCCTAACCAATACCCTGTACAACTGTAGCAAGACTTCCCTGCTTTTATACTCCATCCCCTTTGCAATAAAGGCCAGATTCCATTGGCCTTCCTGATCACTTGCTGTACCTGCATACTAACCTTTTGTGTTTCATGCACAAGTACCCCCAGGTCCTGCTGCACTGCAGCACTTTGCAATCTTTCTCCATTGAAATAATAACTTGCACTTTGGCAGAAAAAAAATCAAAGAGCATGACCTCACACTTTCCAATATTATACTCCATCTGCTAAATCCTTGCTCACTCACTTAGCCTGTCTGTGTCCTTTTGCAGAATTTTTGTGTCCTCCTCATCCATTGCTTTTCCTCCCATCTTTGTATCGTCAGCAAACTTGGCTGCGTTACACTCGGTCCCTTGTTCCAAGTCATTAATATAGATCATAAATAGTTGGAGTCCCAGCACTGATCCCTGTGGCATCCCATTGGTTACTGATTGCCAACCCGGGAATGAACCATTTATCCCCATTCTCTGGTTTCTGTTTGTTAGCCAATCCTCTATCCATGCTAATATATTACCCCCAACCCTGTGAACTTTTATCTTGTGCAGTCAGTAACCTTTTATGTGGCACCTTGTCAAATGCGTTCTGGAAGTCCAAATACACCACATCCACTGCTTCCCCATTATCCACCCTGTTCGTGACATCCTCAAAGAATTCTAGCAAATTTGTCAAACATGACTTCCCCTTCATAAATCCATACTGTTACATCCATGTTACAGCAGTGACAGATAAGAAAGGTGTTGAATTAAACGATGGAGACATTGCCCTCATAGAAGGACTCCCAAGTCCTGATCAGAAGTGACCCTCAGGCAATCTCGGTTACAAGCCGGTCAATGTCTCGAACATGTAGAAATGTAGATCGACAAACACAGCTGTTCAGATTATTGAATGTATATATAGAAAAAAACGTGAATGAACCTTCCTCATAAGTCCGGCCGTCATTAACCATTTTTGCCTGAGAGCAGAATAGAAACATAAAGAACGGAGTATAAATCGGGAGTATAAATTGTTGACCTAATTCAAGAATTTGAGATTGTGGCGAGCAATAAATCTGATTGGATGTTTAAAGATACCAATCAGAGAGATACAGAACAATGGAAATTGACAACGCAGCCAATGAACCAATCACAGTCATTGCCTTCACCCATCCCTCATTAGCATAGGGCTGTGGGCGGAGTGTGGGGCTGCCTATATAATGCGAGCCCAGAGCAAGATTTCCTTCATATCTGTGCCTGACTGAACAAGACGATGCCTGAGGAAAAGAAACCAGCTTCGAAAAAGGGTGCCAAGAAAGTCATCAAGAAAACACCACCAAAGGGCGGCAAGAAGCGCAGAAAGTCGAGGAAGGAGAGTTATGCTATCTACATCTACAAAGTGATGAAGCAGGTTCACCCCGACACCGGCATCTCCTCCAAAGCCATGGGCATCATGAACTCGTTTGTGAACGATATTTTCGAGCGCATTGCGGGTGAGGCTTCCCGCCTGGCCCATTACAACAAGCGCCGCACCATCAGTTCCCGGGAGATTCAGACCGCCGTGCGCCTGCTGCTGCCCGGGGAGCTGGCCAAGCACGCCGTGTCGGAAGGGACAAAGGCGGTGACCAAATACACCAGCTCCAAGTAAAACTCCACGTTGTCCTGACAGAACAAACCCCAAACACAACGGCTCTTTTAAGAGCCACCCACAACATCATTGAAAGAGCTGCACAAACACATCAGCCTTTAGACTGAATTTACTGTAATTATTTCCCGAACAAGTGTGTGTGTGAGAACGTTTGTAGTTCCAGCTGTAGATTTAGTTTTGAATTCTCATAAGTAGCTTCACTGACCGGCTTGACCTTGGCGTCACTGGAATTTCCTGCAGTGAGTAAACTCCAAACGCGGTCCCTGGACTCTTTCCCTTTGTTCTCAGACCCGTTCATTCACAGCGCCTGCCGACGAATTTATTTTGGGGGACGGGGAAACTCCGATTTCAGTCACATTCTCACTTAAGCCCTTTTCACGTGTTTTTTTATTCCGTTGCGCTCAGTCCGTTTATTAACCCCAGACTCCCCGCAGTGTAACAACCCAGAATGGGAGTTCTTAGAGACTAGAACAGAGCAGTTTGAACTCTGTCCCTCTTCTCTTTTTACAGAAGGACTCTCCGTTCTGGTCTCACTCCCACAGCAGCTCCTGTGAAAAGAAGTTCACTTTTACAAAGATTCAGCTGGAATGTGTCCCGTTACAGAATTAGTGGGGACTGAGTCCCGCCCGTTACAGACAGTTTGAAACTGAAGCCGAATTTAATCCTGATTGTAACAGGTTGGAATTTGCAAGGGGAACATGGAATAAGACAAAAGGAAACAAAGTGTTTTGAAGTATTTGGCTAATGGTGAAGTTACTAACATAATCCGCAATTTTAACAATTATTGGCGGGATTTTTGAATTTAAAAAATCGTTAGGTTCTGGCTGTTGGGAACCAGTAATTTCCGCCCTCTTTTCATTGCTGGACTAAACAGGCTGTGATTGGTCATCGGAAACAGCCAATGAAATCCACGACAGAGTGGCCAATCACAAGTTTGCTCCCTGCATCCATCCAGAAGGTATAAGAAGGGCAGATATAGGAGGCGTTTCTCATTCCTTGTCTGAAACTGCGGATCGTGGAAATGTCTGGAAGAGGAAAAACCGGCGGTAAAGCTCGGGCCAAGGCCAAGTCTCGCTCCTCCCGGGCTGGACTGCAGTTCCCTGTGGGCCGTGTTCACAGGCTCCTGCGAAAGGGGAACTACGCTGAGCGTGTGGGTGCCGGAGCCCCGGTCTACATGGCTGCTGTGCTCGAGTATCTGACCGCTGAAATCCTGGAGCTGGCCGGCAATGCGGCCCGCGACAACAAAAAGACCCGCATCATCCCTAGACACCTGCAGCTGGCCATCCGCAACGACGAGGAGCTCAACAAGCTGCTGGGAAAGGTGACCATCGCTCAGGGCGGGGTGCTGCCTAATATCCAGGCTGTGCTGCTGCCCAAGAAAACCACCACTTCGTCCAAGACCAAGTAAAGCGGACAAGATTTAAACTAATAACCCAAAGGCTCTTTTCAGAGCCACTCACAGTATCTATGAAAGGGCTGCTTACTGTATTAATGGAGACCTTGTGTTCAGGTACCAATAAATTGGTATTTTTCAGTTCCTGGTATCTGCATTACGGTTCTCTGCTCGCGCAAACTGTTTTAGTTAGCAGCTAATAATTAAACTACAGTTGTCAGAGACTCAAAAATTGTATAAATACCGCAACCGGTTCCCTAAATATTATTTAATCTATCAATGAAAGCTGTATGAAGAAATTAGGCGGTTATTAAAAGGGCCTAGTTTAATTCTGGTCTGGTTTGAGAGTTTGAATGCTGGTTCTGTTCCCAGGATCTCCGGCCGTTCCGGGCTGTGTATTTCTCCTAAGCCGGTCAGTTTAGGCCTACACTGAGCAGCCAAGCGCAAGACGGTCACTGCCATGGATGTGGTGTACACTCTGAAACGGCAGGGCCGCACTTTCTATGGATTCAAGCGACCCTCTCCCCCAAGCACAAAGCAAAGGCTCGTCTAAGTGCTACCCACCGCCTCACGGGGGGAGGGAAGGGGATGCAGGGAGGGAGATATAGTTCATTTAAATTTTGTTCGGTTTAGATATATATTTTTCGCCAAGGTCTATATGTTTTAAATCAGCATATGCACGATGGACGGAATATCCTTTTAGTTTCAGAATTATAGACATTTATCATAGAAGCTTACAACACGGAATGAGGCCACTTCGGCCCATCGTGTCCGTGCCGGCCAACAAAAGGCTATCCAGCCGAATCCCACTTTCCAGCTCTAGGTCCGTAACCCTGCAGGTTACGGCACTTCAAGTGCACGTCCAAGTAGTTTTAAATGTGGTGAGGTTTTCTGCCTCTACCACCCTTTCAGGCAGTGAGTTTCAGACCGCAGCCACCCTCTGCGTGAAGATATTTCCCCTCTAAATCCTCTACCAATTACTTGAAATTTATGCTTCCTGTGCTAAGGGAAATGGGCCCTTTACGGCACAGAAGGTACGGCATATTCCAGGTGAAGGTAACACTGAAACAACTAATGTAGTTACAGCAGTGACAGATAAGAAAGGTGTTGAATTAAACGGTGGGAGGAAGGCAGCATCAGGGCGGAAGGACAGTGAGGGCCTTTTGCCTCATAGAAGGACTCCCAAGTCCTGACCAGAAGTGACCCTCAGGCAATCTCGGTTACAAACCGGTCAATGTCTGTCGAACATGTAGACATCTAGATCGATAAAGAACAGAATATGGCTCGGGAGGGGATGTAAGTGATGACATAATTCAAGAATTTGAGATTGTGGCGAGCAGTAAATCTGATTGGTCTCTTTAAACATCCAATCAGAGAATTACAGAACAATGGAAATTGACAACGCAGCGAGTGAACCAATCACAATCGTTGCCTTCACCATCCCTCATTAGCATAGGGCTGTGGGCGGAGTGTGGGGCTGCCTATATAATGCGAGCTCCGAGCTAAGTTTACGTCATGTCTGGGTTGAATTGAACAAGACAATGCCTGAAGAGAAGAAATCAGTTACTGCCAAGAAAGGCGCCAAGAAAGTGATCAAGAAAACACCACCGAAGGGCGGTAAGAAGCGCAGGAAATCGAGGAAGGAGAGTTACTCCATCTACATCTACAAAGTGATGAAGCAGGTTCACCCCGACACCGGCATCTCCTCCAAGGCCATGGGCATCATGAACTCTTTTGTGAACGATATTTTTGAGCGTATCGCGGGTGAGGCTTCCCGCCTGGCCCATTACAACAAGCGATCCACCATCAGCTCCCGGGAGATCCAGACCGCCGTGCGCTTGCTGCTGCCCGGGGAGCTGGCCAAGCACGCCGTGTCGGAAGGGACAAAGGCGGTGACCAAGTACACCAGTTCCAAGTAAAACTCCACGCTGTCCTGATACAACAAACCAGAAACCCAACGGCTCTTTTAAGAGCCACCCACAACGTCTCTGAAAGAGCTGCACAAACACATCACCCTTTTAACTCAATTTACTGTAATTATTTCCTGAGTAAATGTTTGACAACATTTAAAGTTGAGTTAGATTTGAATTCTCATAAGCGATTTTACTGTCCGGTTCAAACTTAGCTTCTCTGATACATTTCCCTCCCAGTAAACTGCACACACTGTCCCTGGCCGCCTGCCAATGAATTATGATCTTGTTTTAGGAGGTGACATTCAAACTTTAGTCACCTCATTCTCTCTCAAACCCTATACAATATAAAAAAAATTCTAGTTCGGTTCAACCCGCTTATTAATCCGAGATTCCGAGTGCAACAGCCCAGACTGGGAGTTTTTACAGAGACCAGAACAGGGAGTTTGAACCCTGTGTCCCTCTTCTCTTTTCACAGAAGAACTCCCAGTTCTGGTCTCACTCCCGCCTCTGCGGAGGATCGATCCATGATCTGTGATTCCCAAATTGTACAAAGATTGAGCTGGAATGTGTCCCGTTACAGAACGTTTGAAACTGAACCCGAATTTAAACCTGATTGTAACATCCTGGAATTTGGAAGGTAATATGGAATACGGCAAAAGGAAATAAAAAGTGTTTGGAAATCTTTGGCTAATGGTGAATTTATCATAATCCGCATTGTAAAAATTATTGGCGGGGTTTTTGAAATTGAAGATTCGTTGGAAGTCGAACAGTAATTTTCGCCCTCTTTTCATTGGCAGGCTAAACAGACGGTGATTGATCAGCGGAAAAGACCAATGAAATCCACTTCAGAGCGACCAATCACAAGTTCGCTCCCTGCATCCCTCCAGAAGCTATAAGAAGGGCAGATGTGGGAGGAGTTTCTCATTCTTTGTCTGTGGATCGTGGAAATGTCTGGAAGAGGAAAAACAGGCGGTAAAGCTCGCGCCAAGGCCAAGTCTCGCTCCTCCCGAGCCGGACTGCAGTTCCCTGTGGGCCGTGTTCACAGGCACCTGCGAAAGGGGAACTACGCTCAGCGTGTGGGTGCCGGAGCCCCGGTCTACATGGCTGCTGTGCTCGAGTATCTGACCGCTGAAATCCTGGAGCTGGCCGGCAACGCGGCCCGCGACAACAAGAAGACCCGCATCATCCCCAGACACTTGCAGCTGGCCATCCGCAACGACGAGGAGCTCAACAAGCTGCTGGGAAAGGTGACCATCGCTCAGGGCGGGGTGCTGCCGAATATCCAGGCTGTGCTGCTGCCCAAGAAAACCACCACTTCGTCCAAGACCAAGTAAAGCGGACAAGATTTAATCTAATAACCCAAAGGCTCTTTTCAGAGCCACCCACAGTATCTGTGAAAGGGCTGCTTACTGTCTTAATGGAGTCAGAGCCCTTTAATTCATGTACCGATAGATTGGCCTGTTTTAGACCTGTAAACATAGAAAATAGGTGCAGTAGCAGGCCGTTCGGCCCTTCGAACCTGCACCACCATTCTATAAGATCATCGCTGATTATTCCCTCAGTACCCCTTTTCTGCTTTCTCTCAATATCTCTTTAGCCATAAGGGCCACATCAAACTCCCTCTTGAATATATCTAACGAACTGGCATCAACAACTCTCTGCGGTAGGTAATTCCACAGGTTAACAACTCTTGAATGAATAAGTTTCTCCTCATCTCAGTCCTAAATGATTTACCCCCTTATCCGTATGCGGGAGTTTTCAGTTCCCGGTCTCTGCATTACGGTTCTCTGATCACACATACATTCTTCCCGTTAACAGCGAATAATTGAACTACAGTTGTCACTCAACAATTGTATAAATACCGCCACCGGTTCTTTAAATATTCTTTAATCTGTCTGAAAACGAGAGAGTCGGCGATGATGAATTAATGTAGTAATAAAAGGGCCTAGTTTAATTCTGGTCTGGTTTGAGATAGTTTGAATGCTGGTTTTGTTCTCGGGAGCTCCGGCCGTTCCCGGGCTGTGTATTTCGCTGCTAAGCCAGTCAGTTTAGACCGCACTGCATCAGCGAGCGATGCACAACATACAGGATCCGGGTCCATTGCAGTGCTTCCCAGATCTGCCTGCCCCCATTCTCCGGCAACACCGAATGAGGAAATCTATGCTCTGCCCCGGGGAAGTAGAGGTCAGAGCGACGCAAAGCCGATGTCAGTTTCCGAAAAAATTAAAGGGCTCATCAGTTAAACGTCAATAACTCCCATGTGAACGGAGCTGGTATATGAACACACGATCAGTAATCAGTCCCACACCCTCTGCCCGTCCCTACAATGGGTTAATGAACACGAAGCTCTGGTAATAGGAGATGGCAGCTCTTTCCTTTACTGATTTGTTGGCTCTGAAAAGAGCCGTTGTTGCACTTGGTGCTGCAGCTTGGAGCCGAGGCAGGGGGAGTTTAAGCGCGCTCCCCGCGGATGCGGCGGGCGAGCTGGATGTCTTTGGGCATGATGGTGACTCGCTTGGCGTGGATGGCGCACAGGTTGGTGTCCTCAAAGAGCCCCACCAGGTAAGCCTCACTGGCCTCCTGCAGGGCCATGACGGCCGAGCTCTGGAAGCGCAGGTCGGTCTTGAAGTCCTGAGCGATCTCCCGCACCAGGCGCTGGAAGGGCAGTTTGCGGATCAGCAGCTCGGTGGATTTCTGGTAGCGGCGGATCTCCCTCAGAGCCACGGTGCCGGGTCTGTAGCGATGAGGCTTCTTCACTCCGCCCGTGGCCGGAGCACTCTTCCGGGCCGCTTTGGTCGCCAGCTGTTTGCGAGGAGCTTTCCCTCCGGTGGATTTGCGCGCTGTCTGCTTGGTCCTGGCCATTTTCTGAACGGATCTCAACACAATCTGGGATACAGGAACTGTTAATGCGGAGCCTCCTCTGGGGGGCCTCCTTTTAAAGTGTGTGAGGGTCCGCCCCGGGGCTGTGATTGGCTGCAACCCGACCGCCAATCAAGTTTGACCCAAGCACCGAGAGTGAAAATGAAGGGCGGGGATTACTGGATCCTGATTGGCTGAACTCAAACTGACAGTTGGTCAATTTCAAAAAGCCCGCCAATTTCAGAATATCAACCAACAGAGATTAAATAAAATCTAATTTCCCGCCAGCAATTTAAGAATCCCGCTCTTTATAACGGCGATTGTGCCCCATTATAAGTCACCAATCCCATTCTGTCACATTCCGGTTTGAATTCTGAAGCCTCTAGCTTTCTGCAGCCGCCAATTTCAAACCGTTTTCCCACAATAGAACCGAAACACAGCGCTCCGCACAAATCCTAACAGACTCGGAATTCATCTTCAAGACTTCCAGGAACCAGAAGCTTTTAAATAAGGTCCCGTTACAATTAACAATCGCGAATATTCCCGCCTATATACAGCCCCTTCCCTGTCAATCTCAGACCTTGTTCCATCTCCCCACACTTCCTATCACAGACGGGTTCAGCAGTTTACAAACACCTTATTCCAGCTGATTTGGAGAATGTGGTGTTTGGGGTTTGAGTTGTGAGGCGGGGTATCTCCGCCAGTATCACCGTCTCACAGACTCTCCCCCTGAATCTGTGAAATGACAATGACCAGGAACTGAGACTGGAGCCGAACACATCCCCAGTTACAGTGAGGCCCGGGCCGGACATCCCATTCTCTGTGTGTTTTATTGCAGACACTGGGGGAGGGGTGGGTGCAGCCAATGTCAGCGAGTCACCAGGGATCCTGGCTTCATGTTCAATGATTTCTGTCTGAAATCTGAGCCCGGCCCCGGGACATGGATCATTTGATTCGGGGATCAGCTCTTTTCTGAGAGGCGTGGGTGGCTCTGAGAAGAGCCTTTGGGTTCAGATGTTTACAAGTTGCACTTTTTATTTACTTTTTGTGCGCTGCTTTCTTGGGTCTTGCTGATTTGGCCTTGGCCCTCGGTTTTTCCACCTTTTTGGCCGCCTTCACCTTTGCGCCCGAGGCCTTCTTGGGGCTCTTGGGCTTCGCTGCAGCCGGCTTCTTCCCAGCCGCCGCTTTCGCTGACTTTTTTGCTGTTAGCGCCTTCTTGGTGCTCGTTTTCTTGGCTGGAGATTTCTTGGCTGCTGGTTTCTTGGCCGGAGATTTCTTGGCTGCTGGTTTCTTGGCTGGAGATTTCTTGGCTGCTGGTTTCTTGGCTGGAGATTTCTTGGCTGCTGGTTTCTTGGCTGGAGAGTTCTTGGCTGCTGGTTTCTTCACCTTCCTTCCCACTTTCCCCTGGTTTTCCTTCTTAGCGACTTTGAAGGAGCCCGAGGCGCCCGTGCCCTTGGTCTGCACCAGGAAGCCATTTGTCACATTCCTCTTGATACTGAACCTGATCTGGGACCCGCGCTTCTCCACATCCACGCCTTTGGCCGTCAGAGCCTTCTTTATCGCGGCCAGGGACATCCCCTTACGATCGCTGCCATCGGCCACAGCCTTTAGGATCTGTTCGCCCAACGTGGGACCGGCTGGCTTGGAGCGGGGAGCCGCCTTCTTCTTGCTGGGAGCCTTGATTTGAGTGGCGGCGGCAGGAGGGGCCGTTTCGGCGGCTGCAGTGTCAGTCATGTCTGCGACTCTGTGGAAAATCTCTCTGACAGTCAAAGCTCGGTCAGGAATGAAACGGGAGGCGGCGGCACAGAGCAACTTAAAGGCAGCGAGCGGACGGGGCGGAGACATCCTGCTGTCAGCTCCCCGCCCCTCCAGCCTCTCTGTGTTTCTCTCTCCTCATTAACTGTCCGATTCCAATTCAACCCTGGCCCTCCAGATTCCCAGACTGGCCTCTTTCTGTTCCGAACACCGGGATGTTTGCTGTCGAGAAAGTTTCATCCGAATTGAAGGCAGCAATTTGGATTTAAACCCGTTTCATTGCTGCACTGATCGCGCTCTCTCACCCGATCGCGGACATTTTTTCTGTTTTTTGATTGAAATTTGAAATCAAATCAAACTTGACGTTTAATTCCCACTTTAGACCTGAGCAGGGGAGCAGGGCGATCCTGTGACAGGGAAATCTTTGAATTTTACACAAGAGGGACTCTGGAATCCGGCGATGAGACGGACACACAAACACAGTGATATTAGTCTCACCGGGCCGCCCCTTTAACACACTCTCGCTCACACAATGTTCACATCTGCACATTCACAACACAAACTGTCCCAGATTTACAGCTCCCAGCACAGGGTTTCCTCTCCGCTCGGCCTGTGCTGCCGATTCTCGGGGTTAGTTGTAGTTTCCCAGCTCACTAAGTGTTAAACACTCCGAGGCCGGCGCTTCTCACAATATCTGTTCCCCAGATTCAGGAGCAGGAGCCAATCACAGCAGTGGCTGGCTTCACCCATATCTGCTGTTAAGTTGTTATATTGTTCGAATGCAGAAACATGTTTGATTAACATGAAAATATAAATTATATGTTCACCGTCCCTCCAGCATTTCTTTGTCTCTCTCACCTCCTAAGCTGAGGGACATTTAACAGTCACTAGTGTCCTATCCATCCCATGCTCATCACCCAGAGACGTGTCTCCATATTACGCTCAATACTAGTGTCAGACATTCATGTACCGCACTACGAAAGATAGAGAGAGACACACACACACTTTATCAGTCTTACACTTGGTATCAGTGTTCCCATATTACGCTCAATACTAGTGTCAGACATCCATGTACAGCACTAGAGAGAGAAACAGAAACAGTATCAGGATTGTACTTCCAATAGTGTTTCCACATCATGCTCAATAGCGTTATCCCGCCTTCACAGACAGTACAAGAGAAAGAGGATTGTAACAGAATCAGAGATAGGGGGAGAGTGCTGAGCGAGAGACAGCAAAGATCGAGGTCGGGCGGTGAGACATAGAAACATGCACAGTATCAGTTCCAGACTGACCTGTGAGGTCCGGTTTTATCCTGAAAGTCCCCATTGGGGAGATAGAGATGCAGTCCCCTCTCTCACTGATATTGTACCACAGAGGGAGACATTATTAATTCCACACTGTGGGACAGTGTCAGAGAGTGAGAGAAACAATGCCCCACATTTAACCCTCGCTTCCCTGTTGTAGTCTCTGTAATTTTGCAGCTCAGGGCTGTTCGGTATTATTCTCAGTGACCGAGTGTTTCACTCCAATTAAATTAACCTGGGACTTTTACTGTCAGATATTAACTCCTGCACAGTCCCAGCAAACACTCCTGCTCCCTCGCCCCTCCGATGTTTCTGCAGGATTGCTTTGTGAAGACGGGCTCACGAAGAGAAAAACACTCTGCATGGCATGATCCAAAATTGAGCATCTCAAAGGGACAAGGTCCCCAGCTTTAAACATTCTCTGTCCTCCAGGCCTCCATAACCAGTGCCTGCCAAGAGATACTTGGTCACTCAACCAGAAAACACCAGGACTGGTTTGATGAGAATGATCAGGAGATCCAAGAACTAATAGATCGCAAGCACAGAGCATTTCTGAGCCTCAAGCAAAAACACAACTCGGGAGCAGCAAAGCAACATTACAGGTGGCTCAAGTCTGAGGTCCAACAAAAAACCTGGGACCTAACAAACAGCTGGTGGATGGAGAAAGCACAGGAGTTACAACAACTAGCCAACAGCCATGATGTGCTAGGATTCTTCATCGCAGTCAAGGCCACCTATGGTCCAAACACCCAAGGCCCCACCCCACTGCTGGCCAAGAACGGGGAAACCGTCAAGGACACCAAGGCTGTCAGGGCCTGCTGGAAAAGGACTTCAAAGATCTCCTCAATCAAGACTCTGCCTTTGAGTCGAGTGTTCTCAATTCCATCCCGCAGCTTGCGACCCACCACCACCTCAGCGAAACCCCAATGGTGCATGAGGTTGGAAAAACCATAAGACAGCTCAAGAACAACAAGGCTATGGGAGCGGATGGAATCCCTGCTGAGACACTAAAGTATGGTGGAGAGGCACTGTTGACGCAGATACATGACCTCATCAATCTCATCTGGAGTGAGGAGAGCATGCCGGGAGATCTCAGAGATGCAGTGATCATGACCAGCATTAAAAAAGGGGACAAGTCCACTGCGGCAATTACAGGGGAATCTCCCTGCTATCAACCACTGGGAAGGTTGCTGCTAGAGTCCTCCTCAACCATCTTCACCCTGTGGCCGAGGAGATCCTCCCAAAGTCACAGTGCGGATTTCGTCCCCTATGGTGCATAGAAACATAGGAACATAGAAAATAGGTGCAGGAGTAGGCCCTACGAGCCTGCACCACCATTCAGTAATATCATGCCTGATCATTCAACTCAGTACCCCTTTCCTGCTTTCTCTCCATAACTCTAGATCCCTTTAGCCGTAAGGGCCATATCTAACTCCCTCTTGAATATATCCAATCAACTGGCATCAACAACTCTCTGCAGTAGGGAATTCCACAGGTTAACAACTCTATGAGTGAAGAGGTTTTTTCTCATATCGGTCCTAAATGGCTTACCCCTTATCCTTAGACTGTGACCCCTGGTTCTGGACTTCCCCAACATCAGGAACATTCTTCCTGCATCTAACCTGTCCAGTCCCGTCAGAATTTAAAATGTTTCTATGAGATCCCCTCTCATCCTTCTAAACCCCAGTGAATAAAAGCCCAGTCAATCCAGTCTCTCCTCATATGTCAGTCCAGCCATCCCCGGAATCAGTCTGGTGAACCTTCGCTGCACTCCCTCAATAGCAAGAACGTCCTTCCTCAGATTAGGAGACCAAAACTGAACACAATATTCCAGGTGAGGCCTCACCAAGGCCCTGTCGAACTGTAGTAAGACTTCCCTGCTCCTATACTCAAATCCCCTAGCTATGAAGGCCAACATACTATTTGCCTTCTTCACCACCTGCTGTACCTGAATGCAAACTTTCAATGACTGATGTACCATGACACCCAGGTCTCATTGCACCCCCGCCCCCCCTCCCCATTACCTAATCTGCCGCCATTCAGATAATATTCTGCCTTTGTGTTTTTGCCCCCAAAGTGGATAACCTCACATTCATCCACATTATACTGCATCTGCCATGCATTTGCCCACTCACCTAACCTGTCCAGGTCACCCTGCAGCCTCTTAGCATTCTCCTCACAGCTCACACCACCACCCAGTTTAGTGTCATCTGGAAACTTGGAGATATTACACTCAATTCCCTCATCCAAATCATTAATGTATATTGTAAATAGCTGGGGTCCCAGCACTGAGCCCTGTAGCACCCCACTAGTCACTGCCTGCCATTCTGAAAAGGACCCGTTAATCCCGACTCTCTGCTTCCTGTCTGCCAACCAGTTCTCTATCCACGTCAGTACATTACCCCCAATAACATGTGCTTTAATTTTGCACACCAATCTCTTGTGTAGGACCTTGTCAAAAGGCCAAATACACCAGCTCCACTGGTTCTCCCCTGTCCACTCTACTAGTTACATCCTGAAAAAATTCCAGAAGATTAGTCAAGCATGATTTCCCTTTCATGTTGACTTTGACCGATCCTGTCACTGCTTTCCAAATGCGCTGTTATTTCATTTTTAATAATTGATTCCAACATTTTCCCCACTACTGATGTTAGGCTAACTTGTCTATAATTATCCATTTTCTCTCTCCCTCATTTTTTAAAAAGTGGTGTTACATTAGCTACCCTCCAGTTCATAGGAACTGATCCAGAGTCGATAGAATGTTGGAAAATGACCACCAATGCATCCACTATTTCTAGGGCCACTTCCTTACATACTCTGGGATGCAGACTATCATGCCCCGGAGATTTATCGGCCTTCAATCCCATCAAATTCCCTAACACAATTTCCCGCCTAATAAGGATATCCTTCAGTTCCTCCTTCTCACTAGTTCCTCGGTCCACTAGTACTTCCAGAAGAGTATTTGTGTCTTCCTTCATGAATACAGAAGCAAAGTATTTGTTCAATTAGTCTGCCATTTCTTTGTTCCCCATTATAAATTCACCTGAATCTGACTGCAAGGGACCTATGTTTGTCTTTACTAATCTTTTTCTCTTCACATATCAATAGAAGCTTTTGCAGTCAGTTTTTATGTACTCGGAAAGCTTCCTCTCATACTCTATTTTCCCCCTCCTAATTAAACCCTTTGTCCTCCTCTGCTGAATTCTAAATTTCTCCCAGTCCTCAGTTTTCTGCTTTTTCTGGCCAATTTATATGACGCTTCCTTGGATTTAACACTATCCTTAATTTCCTTTGTTAGCCACGGTTGAGCCACCTTCCCCATTTTATTTTTACTCCAGACAGGTATGTACAATTGTTGAAGTTCATCCATGTGATCCTTAAATGCTTGCCATTGCCTATCCACCATCAACCCTTTAAGGATCAGTTGCCAGTCTATTCTAGCCAATTCACATCTCATACCATCGAAGTTACCTTTCCTCAAGTTCAGGATCCTAGTCTCTGAAGTAACTGTGGCACTATCCATCTTAATAAAGAATTTTACCATATTATGGTCACTCTTCCTTAAGGGGCCTCGCACAACAAGATTGCTAATTAGTCCTTTCTCATTACACATCACCCAATCTAGGATGCCCCCCACCCCCTCTAGTTGGTTCATCGACATATTGGTCGAGAAAACCATCCCTAACACACTCCAGGAAATCCTCCTCCACTGTATTGCTACCAGTTTGGTCAGCCCAATCTATATGTAGATTAAAGTCACCCATGATAACTGCTGTACCTTTATTTCACACATCCCTTATTTCTTGTTTGATGCTGTCCCCAACCTCACTACTACTGTTGAGTGGTCTGTACACAACTCCCACTAGCGTTTTCCACCCTTTGGCAACATACCACCCTGCAGTCTTGATTGTGGCCACAGAAACGTCCATCTATTCCCCTTACAATAGAATCCCCTACCACTATAGCTCTCCCACTCTTTTTCCTGCCCTCCTGTGCAGCAGAGCCACCCACGGTGCCATGGACTTGGCTGCTGTTGTCCTGCCCTGATGAGTCATCCCCCCCAACAATACCCAAAGTGGTGTATCTGTTTTGGAGGGGGATGACCACAGGGAAATCTGCACCACCTTCCTTCCACTGCTCTTCCTGTTGGTCATCCATTCCCTATCTGTCGTGTAACCCTGACCTGTGGTAAGACCAACTCACTAAACGTGCTATTCATGGCATCCTCAGCATCGTGCATGCTCCAGAGAGAATCCACCCGCAGATCCTGTGCCGCAATGCAGTCTGTCAGGAGCTGCAGCAGAGTACACTTCCTGCTAATGTAGCCATCAGGGACACTGGAAACATCCCTGCATTCCCACATAGCACAGGAGGAGCATGACACCTGTCCGAGCTCTCCTGCCAAGGCTTAACCCTTAGATCAACTTAATTTGAAAACAACAATGATAAAGGTTACCTACTGATAGGGAAAAGAAAAAGAAAAACTACTCACCAATCACCAGCCAATCACTTACCCCCTTGGCTGTGACGTCACCTTGCAATTTATTCTACTTCTTTGTTTATCTTCTGCAGCTGCACCTGCACCAGCTGGCCCCTCCGACTGTTGGGCCTTTTATAGGCCTCTCCGATGCTGCCCCAGACTCCCGCTGCTCGAACACCCGCCTCTCCGACTGTTGGGCCTTTTATAGGCCTCTCCGATGCTGCCCCAGACTCCCGCTGCTCGAACACCCGCCTCTCCGACTGTTGGGCCTTTTATAGGCCTCTCCGATGCTGCCCCAGACTCCCACTGCTCGAACACCTGCCTCTCCGACTGTTGGGCCTTTTATAGGCCTCTCCTATGCTGTTCCAGACTCCCACTGCTCGAACACCCGCCTCTCCAATGCCGAGCCTTTTATAGGCCTCTCCGACACTGCTCCAAACTCCCGCTGCTCGAATTCCCACCTCTCCAATGCCAAGCCTTTTATAGGCCTCTCTGATGCTGCACCGGGGCACAATGGACATGATATTTTCAGCGCGACAGCTGCAGAAAAAATGCAGGGAGCAGCGCCAGCCCTTATACATGGCCTTTTTCAACCTTACAAAGGCCTTTGTCAATGTCAACCACGAGGGTCTATGGAACTTCCTCCTCCATTTCGGATGCTCCCAAAAGTTTGTCAACATCCTTCAGCTGCTCCAAAGGACAAGCAGGCCATGATCCTTACCAATGGATCCATTACAGACCCAATCCACGTCCGGACCGGGGTCACATAGGGCTGTGTCATTGCTCCAACCCTCTTCTCAATCGTCCTTGCTGCCATGCTCCACCTCACAGTCAACAAGCTCCCCATTGCAGTGGAACTAAATTACAGAACCAGTGGGAAGTTGTTTAAACTTTGCCGCCTCTAGGCCAGGTCCACGATCACCCCAACCTCTGTCGTTGAGCTACAGCACGCGGATGACACCTGCGTCTGCACACATTCTGAAGTTGAACTCCAGGATATAGTCGATGTAGTTACTGAGGCATTCAAGAGCATGGGCCTTACGCTAAACATCTGAAAGACAAAGGTCCTCCATCAGCCTGTCCTTGATCCACGGTGCAGCCCTTGACAACATGGATCATTTCCCATACCTCGGGAGCCTTGTATCAACAAAAGCAGACATTGATGATGAGATTCAACACCCCCTGCAGTGTGTAAGTGCAGCCTTCGGCCGCCTGAGGAAAAGAGTGTTCGAAGACCAGGCCCTCAGGTCTACCACCAAGCTCGTGTTCTACAGGACTGTGGTAATACCTGCCCTCCTGTATGGCTCAGAGGCATGGACCATGTACAGCAGACACCTCAAGTTTCTGGAGAAATATCACCAATGATATCTCCGCAAGATCGTACAAATCCCCTGGGAGGGCAGGTGCACCAATATCAGCGTCCTTGTCCAGGCTAACATTCCCAGCATTGAAGCACTGACCACACTCGATCAGCACCGCTGGGCAGGCCACATAGTTCACATGCCAGACACGAGACTCCCAAAGCAAGTGCTCTATGCGGAGCTCCTTCATGGCAAATGAGCCAAAGGTGGGCAAGGGAAACATTACAAGGACACCCTCAAAGCCTCCCTGATAAAGTGCGACATCCCCACTGACACCTGGGAGTCCCTGGCCAAAGACGGCCCTAAGTGGAGGAAGTGCATCCGAGAGGGCGCTGAGCACTTCAAGTCTCATCGCCGAGAGCATGCAGAAACCAAGCGCAGGCAGCGGAAAGAGCGTGTGGCAAACCAGTCCCACACACCCCTTCCCTCAACGACTGTCTGTCCCACCTGCGACACAGTCTGTGGCTCTCGTATTGGACTGTTCAGCCACCAAAGAACTCACTTCAGGAGTGGAAGCAAGTCTTCCTCGATTCCGAGGGACTGCCTATGATGATGATAATGATAAACATTCTCTGTCCTTGCCCCCCAGGCCCAGTTCCTTTGCTCAGATTCTGCTAAAAGTAAATTGGGAAAAGTTCACTTTGATTTTTAAAGGCTGAATTATTGCAGAGAGCTGCGCATGCGGGGATAAGCCCCGCCCCCTGTGTCGATTTCCAGTGAGCAGAAGAGCGCATGCGTCCTCCCCTCCCCCAGCCTGTGAGCGCCATTCACTCAGTGAGCGGAAGCAGATGGTTTAAACAGCCGGGAATGGAGACACCGCGGCCCCGGGGTAAGGCAGCGAGCAGCAGCCTCCTTACAGCAGCACATCGCTTTGGGAGCGTGTCCGCAGATGGGCTCAGAGATCGGCACTGAGTCCGAGGGAAGTTCAGGGGGAGTCGGGGTCTGTGTGTAACAGGCGGAGTGGAGCAAGAACTGGTCTCAGTGCGTGGAGTGAGTGGGGGAAGGGAGAGTCCATTCTCGGGCTGTGTGTGGACAGCGTGTGTCCCGGGTAAGGGAGACAGAATGGGAAGGATCTGCTGTTTACAATCATTGCTGCTTTCTCCCTGCAAACCAGTAGTGAACGTTCCTGCTTTAGTTCCAGTCTCACCGTGTTTGTTGTCATTGGACAGCGAGCAGTGGAAGCAGAGCCGGACACTGAGGATTTATACAAGGAGCATCTATTGCAGGCACCGGGTGAGAAATGTGAAGGACACGTTTTAAACAGCGGCTCTTTGTTTTTGGTTGAACGGTTAGTGCCCTGGGAGAGGGGAGCAGCAATCTGAGCTGTGTAAAAGTCCGTGCTCCATCGGGTAGTCCCATTCCTGAAGCAGGGCAGGGGTTGGGTTGTGTCTGGATGTCAGTAAATTGCTGTAAATCTGCCCAACACACTTGGTGTGCAGAAGCTGAGTGCTGCAGTACTGCAGTGGAGTCAGACACTGACACTGTTTGTATCGCTGGCTTCCCTTTGTGAATGTTCATAATGAATATTAAGTGAACGATTACATTCATCACTTTAGTCTTTTCTACCTCTCCTGTTCTTGAATGATCAGAGATACATTTTCTTCTTACAGGCAAGGAATTGAAGGAACCGGAAATGTGAAGTTTCTTCCACCTGAGACATTTGGAACAGTGTAACCAGCTGCTTGTAAACACAGTAGGTACGGTACCTATCACAGTGTCATCATCACAGCAGTCCCTTGAACGAGGGTAACTTGCTTCCACATGAGTTCACAGATGTTTCAATGAAGGACCCGATATTCCAGTCCTGAACTCCAATTGAAGGGTGGAAGATTCCTGTGCCTGGTTTGTTTTAACGTGTGGTGACCGTTGCAAATCAGCCACCACACGGGCTTGACAGAGCTCGGCCTTTATCCAGTGGCAAGGGTTAACCAAGATGACTGGAGACCTGCTCTGCTGCACGGATCTAATGCGCACACATATCACAGTGTGGGCTGGCCCATTCTGCCCTGGGCTTCTAGTGTGCAGGTACACAGACAGGTTATCCGAATTAAACATGTTTGTGGTGCTGAATGGCCTCCTCCTATTCCTGTGTAACAGGCCCGAGGGGGTTAATAGTCACCTCCTGTTCCTAATTTAACAGACTGGAGATACTGAGTGGTCTTCTCATGTTTCTAATGTAATAAACACGAGGGACATAATGGCTTCCTCCTGTTCATATGTAACAAGGTCTAGGGGCAGAATGGCCTCCCCCTGTACCTTTGTATCAGGCTAGAATGGGATGAATGGTCTCCTTTAGTTCTTATGTAACAGGTTCCAGGGGCTGAATAGCCACTTCTATTCCTGTGTCACAGACTCCAGGGGCTAAATAGTCTCCTCCAGTTCCTATGTAACAAGCTCGAGGGGCTGAATGCCCTCCTCCTGTTCCCCTGAAACAGTCCCACGGGAATGAATGCTCTTGTCCGATTCCTAATGTAACAGGCCCGAGGGGCAGAATTGCTTCCTCCTACTGCTTTCTAACTCCAATTGCTGAATAGCCCTCTCCAGTTCCTAATGTAATCAGCTCGAGTTGCTGTATGGCCTCCTCCAGTCCCTATATGATATCCTCGAAGGGTTGAACGGCCTTCTCCTGTTCCCATGTCACAGGGTCAAAGGGCTGAATGGCCTGCTTGTGATCCTAATTTAACATGCTTGAGGGGCTGAATATCCTCCCCCAGTTCCTATATAACATGTGCGAGGGGCTGAAAGACCTCTTCCAATTCCTTTAACAGGCTGGAGGTGCTGAATGAGCACCTCCTGTTCCTGGTTAACAGTTCCGAGGTGTGGAATTGACCTACTCCTGTTCCGATGTAACAGACCCAAGGGACTGAGGGTCTTCTCCTGTTCCTAATGTAAGAAGCACGAGGGGATGAAAAACTTCCTGCTGTTCCCATGTCACAGAATCAAAGGCTGAGTGGTCTGCTTGTGTTTCTAATGTTAGAGAGGCTGAATTTCCTCTTCCCATATAACAGAATGGAAGGGCTGAATGGCATCCTCCTGATCCAATGTAACAGGCTCGAGGGGAAGAATAGCCTCATCCTGTTCCTGTCTAACAACGTTCAGTGCTGAACAGCCACCTCCTGTTCCTGTGTAATAAGTTAAATGGGATGAGTGGCCTCCTCCAGTTGCAATATAACATGTACGACTGGCTTATTGGCCTCTTCTAGTTCCTATAACATTCTCGGTGGTCTGAATGGCCTCCTCCAGTTCCTACATAACATGCTTGAGGGTCTGAATGGCCTACTCCTGTTCCGATGTGAAAGGCTCCAGAGGATGGATGGCCTCCTCTATTCCTGTGTAACAGTATCCAGTCGATGCATCGCCTCCACCAATTCCTTTATAGCAAGGCTGAGGTTCTGAATGCCCACCTCCTGTTTCTATGCAACAAACTTGAGGGTCTGAATGGCCTCCTATTATTCATTTGTAACAGGTTTGAGGGGCTGAATCTATTCCTGTAAAGCAAACTCCAGGGCTAAAAGGCCCACTCCAGTTCCTAATGTAACAGAGTCGAAGGGCAGAATGGCTTACTGTTCCTGTGTAACAGGATCCAAGGACTGAATGGGCCTCCTTCACTTCTAATGAATGGCCTCTCCCTGTTCCAAATGTAACAGACTCGAGGAATTGAATGGGCCTCCTCCAGTTCCAATGTAACAGGCTCGAGGGACTGAATGGCCTCCTCCTGTTCCTTATGTAACAGACTCGAGGGACTGAATTGCCTCCTCCTGTTCCAATGTAACAGACTCGAGAGACTGAATGGCCTCCCCCTATTCCTTATATAACAGGCTCATAAGAACATAAGAATTAGGAACAGGAGTAGGCCATCTAGCCCCTCGAGCCTGCTCCGCCACTCAACAAGATCATGGCTGATCTGGCCGTGGACTCGGCTCCACTTACCCGCCCGCTCCCCATAACCCTTAATTCCCTTATTGGTTAAAAATCTATCTATCTGTAATTTGAATACATTCAATGAGCTAGCCTCAACTGTTTCCCTGGGCAGAGAATTCCACAGATTCACAACCCTCTGGGAGAAGAAATTCCTTCTCAACTCGGTTTTAAATTAGCTCCCCTGTATTTTGAGGTTATGCCCCCAAGTTCTAGTCTCCCCGACCAGTGGAAACAACCTCTCTGCCTCTATTTTGTCTATCCCTTTCATTATTTTAAATGTTTCTATAAGATCACCACTCATCCTTCTGAACTCCAACGAGTAAAGACTCAGTCTACTCAATCTATCATCATAAGGTAACCCCCTCATCTCCGGAATCAGCCTAGTCAATCGTCTCTGTACCCCCTCCAAAGCTAGTATATCCTTCCTTAAGTAAGGTGACCAAAAGTGCATGCAGTACTCCAGGTGCGGCCTCACCAATACCCTATACAGTTGCAGCAAGACCTCCCTGCTTTTGTACTCCATCCCTCTCGCAATGAAGGCCAACATTCCATTCGCCTTCCTGATTACCTGCTGCATCTGCAAACGAACTTTTTGGGATTCATGCACAAGGACCCCCAGGTTCCTCTGCACCGCAGCATGTTGTAATTTCTCCCCATTCAAATAATATTCCCTTTTGCTATTTTTTTTCCAAGGTGGATGACCTCACATTTTCCGACATTGTATTCCATCTGCCAAACCTTAGCCCATTCGCTTAACCTATCTAAATCTCTTTGCAGCCTCTCTGTGTCCTCTACACAACCCGCTTTCCCACTAATCTTTGTGTCATCTGCAAATTTTGTTACACTACACTCTGTCCCCTCTTCCAGGTCATCTATGTATATTGTAAACAGTTGTGGTCCCAGCACCGATCCATCCCTGTGGCACACCACTAACCACCGATTTCCAACCCAAAAAGGACCCATTTATCCCGACTCTCTGCTTTCTGTTAGCCAGCCAATTCTCGATCCATGCTAATACATTTCCTCTGACTCCGCATACCTTTATCTTCTGCAGTAACCTTTTGTGTGGCACCTTATCGAATACCTTTTGGAAATCTAAATACACGACATCCATTGGTACACCTCTATCCACCATGCTCTTTATATCCTCAAAGAATTCCAGTAAATTAGTTAAACATGATTTCCCCTTCATGAATCCATGTTGCGTCTGCTTGATTGCACTATTCCTATCTAGATGTCCCACTATTTCTTCCTTAATGATAGCTTCAAGCATTTTCCTCAAGACAGATGTTAAACTAACCAGCTTATAGTTACCTGCCTTTTGTCTGCCCTCTTTTTTTAAACAAGGGCGTTACATTAGCTGCTTTCCAATCTGCTGGTACCTCCCCAGAGTCCAGAGAATTTTGGTAGATTATAATGAATGAATCTGCTATAACTTCCATCTCTTTTAATACCCTGGGATGCATTTCATCAGGACCAGGGGACTTGTCTACCTTGAGATCCATTAGCCTGTCCAGCACTACCCCCCTAGTGATAGTGATTATCTCAAGGTCCTCCCTTCCCACATTCCTGTGACCAGCAATTTTTGGCATGGTTTTTGTGTCTTCCACTGTGAAGACCGAAGCAAAATAATTGTTTAAGGTCTCAGCCATTTCCACATTTCCCATTATTAAATCCCCCTTCTCATCTTCTAAGGGACCAACATTTACTTTAGTCACTCTTTTCCGTTTTAGCTATCGGTAAAAGCTTTTACTATCTGTTTTTATGTTTTGCGCAAGTTTACTTTCGTAATCTATCTTTCCTTTCTTTATTGCTTTCTTAGTCATTCTTTGCTGTCGTTTAAAATTTTCTCAATCTTCTAGTTTCCCACTAACCTTGGCCACCTTATACGCATTGGTTTTTAACTTGATACTCTCCTTTATTTCCTTAGTTATCCACGGCTGGTTATCCCTTCTCTTACCGCCCTTCTTTTTCACTGGAATATATTTTTGTTGAGCACTGTGAAAGTACTCCTTAAAAGTCCTCCACTGTTCCTCAATTGTGCCACCGTTTAGTCTTTGTTTCCAGTCTACTTTAGCCAACTCTGCCCTCATCCCACTGTATTCCCCTTTTTTAAGCATAGTATGCTCGTTTGAGACACTACTTCCTCACCCTCAATCTGTATTACAAATTCAACCATACTGTGATCACTCAATCTGAGAGGATCTTTGACAACAGATCGTTTATTATTCCTATCTCATTACACAGGACCAGATCTAAGATAGCTTTCTCCCTTGTAGGTTCTGTAACATACTGTACGAAGAAACAATCCCGTATGCATTCTATGAATTCCTCCTCAAGGCTACCCCGTGCGATTTGATTTGACCAATCGATATGTAGGTTAAAATCGCTCATGATTACTGCTGTTCCTTTTTCACATGCCTCCATTATTCCCTTGATTATTGTCTGCCCCACCGTGAAGTTATTATTTGGGGGCCTATAAACTACGCCCACCAGTGACTTTTTCCCCTTACTATCTCTAATCTCCACCCACAATGATTCAACATTTTGTTCATTAGAGCCAATATCGTCTCTCACAACTGCCCTGATATCATCCTTGATTAACAGAGCTACCCCACCTCCTTTCCCTTCTTGTCTATCTTTCTGAATTGTCAGATACCCCTGTATGTTTAATTCCCAGTCTTGGCCACCCTGCAACCATGTTTCTGTGATGGCCACCAAATCATACCCATTTGTAATGATTTGTGCCATCAACTCATTTACTTTGTTTCGAATGCTGCGTGTGTTTAGGTAAAGTGTTTTAATACTCGTTTTTAAACCATGATTTTTAGTTCTGACCCCTCCTGCAGCCCCTTTATATTCATACATATTGTCCCTTCCTATCACCAGGTTCGAGGGACTGAATGGCCTCCTCCTGTTCCAATGTAACAGGCTCGAAGGACTGAATGGCCTCCCCCTGTTCCTAATGTAACAGGCTCGAAGGACTGAATGGCCTCCTCCTGTTCATTATGTATGAGGTTCGAGGGACTGAATGGCCTCCTCCTGTTCCTAATGTAACAGGCTCGAAGGACTGAATGGCCTCCTCCTGTTCATTATGTATGAGGTTCGAGGGACTGAATGGCCTCCTCCTGTTCCTTATGTAACAGACTCGAGATACTGAATGGCCTCCTCCTGTTCCTTATGTAACAGACTCGAAGGACTGAATGGATTCCTCCTGTTCCAATATAACAGACTCGAGGGACTGAATGGCCTCCCCCTGTTCCTTATGTAACAGACTCAAGGGATTGAATGGCCTCCCCTGTTCCAGTGTAACAGACTCGAGGGACTGAATGGCCTCCTCCTGTTCCTTATGTAACAGGCTCGAGGGACTGAATGGCCTCCTCCTGTTCCTTATGTAACAGGCTCGAGATACTGAATGGCCTCCTCCTGTTCCTTATGTAACAGACTCGAAGGACTGAATGGCTTCCTCCTGTTCCAATATAACAGACTCGAGGAACTGACTGGCCTCCCCCTGTTCCAGTGTAACAGGCTCAAGGGACTGAATGGCCTCCTCCTGTTCCTTATGTAACAGACTCGAGGGACTGAATGGCCTCCTCCTGTTCCTTATGTAACAGGCTCAAGGGACTGAATGGCCTCCTCCTGTTCCTTATGTAACAGACTCGAGGGACTGAATGGTCTCCTCCTGTTCCTTATGCAACAGGCTCGAGGGACTGAATGGTCTCCTCCTGTTCCTTATGTAACAGGCTCGAGGGACTGAATGGCCTCCTCCTGTTCCTTATGTAAAGGCTCGAAGGGATGATTTTCCTCTAGGTTCCATGTGCTGAAAGGCCTCCTCAAGTTCCAAGATCCAGGGACTGTTCTTCCCCGTTGTTTTGGAAATAGCATCGGGCAGTAAACAGGAGCTCAATGCTTCTTGCCCACCAGCTCTCTGATCAGGCTCCTCGCACTGATTATGTTTTCTCATCTCGCTCAAACGTTCCCAAATGTTGCTTTCTTTTCCATCACCTCTAGGGTTATTAGCCAAGTTTGCATCGAGCAAATCGTGATCTCACCAGTAACAGCACTTTCCCGACGGTTATCCACGAGGCTGCTTCTGACATTTTCTTCTGTGTAAATGTTAACCACCGTAAGTAACTGAAAAGTTTCATTTCTACAGCAACAACAAACACTTGCATTTATGACAGATACTGAATAAATCCCACACTCACTCCCTGTACCCCTGACTGATAGATACAGAGTGAATCCCACACTCACTCACTGTACCACAGACTCAGATATAGAGTGAATCCCACACTCATTCACTGTACCACAGACTCAGATACAGAGTGAATCCCACACTCACTCCCTGTACCCCTGACTGTCAGATACAGAATGAATTGCACACTCACTCACAGTACCCCTGACAGCTATGGTTTATATCATGTACTAATAGCTCGTCTCTACTCCAAATATTTCTGAATCTCATTCATCCAATATAATGCGAAAAACTATTGTCTGTTGGGGTAGTCTCTGATCTGTAAATTTCACAGATGTAGGATAAAACAACTCGCATACCAGGAACTGACAGGTACAGATGAAACACCCACTCACTTACCCCAGAATGAGAGATACAGAATAAAACCCACACTCACATACCAGAAACTGACAGATACAGAATAAAACCCACACTCACATACCAGAAACTGACAGATACAGAATAATACCCACACTCACATACCACAAACTGACAGATACAGAATAAAACCCACACTCATATACCGGAAACTAACAGGTACAGAGGAAACACACACTCGCTTACCCCAGATTGAGAGATACAGAATAAATCCACATTCACATTGCACAAACTGACATATAAAGGTAAAAATCCACACTCAGATACCAGAAACTGACACCCCGCACATCTACCACAAACTGACAGGTACAAAAAAAACACAATCACATCCCAGAAACTGACAGGTACATATTAATTCCTACACTCACACAGCAGGAACTGACAAGTACAGAATAAAACCCACATTCACATAGCAGAAACTGACAGGTACAGAATGCAATCCACACTTAGATATCAGAAAGTGACCAGTGCAGATTAAAACCAAAGTCACATATCAGAAACTGACAGGTACCAATTAAATCCGAAACTCCCATGCCAGAATCTGATAGGTACAGAATGCAATCCACACTCTGATCCAAAAAACTGACAGATACTGGTCAATATCCACATTCACATGCCAGAAGCTGACGATATAGGTTAACGTACACACTCATCTACCAGAAACTGACCAGTACATGATAAAACACACACTGACATAACAGAAACTGACAGATACAGATAAAGACCACACTCAGATACCAGAAACTGACAGATACAGAATAAAACCCACACACACATACCAGAAACTGACCGACTGACAGAAATGAAGGACAGTATCCAACTAAAAACAAGGGCGTACAAAGTGGCCAAAACTAGTGGGAGGACAGAAGACTGGGAAGCTTTTAAAAGCCAGCGAAGAATGACTAAAAAAATTATTAAGAAAGGGAAGATAGACTATGAAAGTAAACTAGCACAAAATATAAAAACAGACAGCAAGAGTTTCTATAGGTATATAAAAAGGAAAAGAGTGGTTAAGGTAAATGTTGGTCCCTTAGAGGACGAGACCGGGGAATTAGTAATGGGGCACATGGAGATGGCAGAAACTCTGAACAAATATTTTGTATCAGTCTTTATGGTAGAGGGCACTAACAATATTCCAACAGTGGATAGTCAAGTGGCTATAGTGGGGAGGAGATGGTACTCAGTAAGGTAATGGGATTAAAGGCAGATAAATCCCCTGGACCTGATGTCTTGCATCCGAGGGTCTGAAGAGAAGTAGCGGCAGGGATAATGGATGCATTGGTTGTAATTTACCATAATTCCCTGGATTCTGCGGAGGTCCCAGCAGATTGGAAAACTGAAAATGTAACGCCCCTATTTCAAAAAGGAAGCAGACAAAAAGCAAGAAACAATGAACCAGTTAGCCTAACATCTGTGGTTGGGGAAAATGTTAGAGTCCATTATTAAAGAAGCAGTAGCAGGACATTTGGATAAGCAAAATTCGGTCAGGCAGAGTCAGCATGGAATAATGAAGGGGAAGTCATAGAAACATAGAAAATAGGTGCAGGAGTAGGCCATTCGGCCCTTCGAGCCTGCACCACCATTCAATAAGATCATGGCTGATCATTCACCTCAGTACCGCTTTCCTGCTTTCTCTCTATACCCCTTGATCCCTTTAGCCGTAAGGGCCTTATCTAACTCTCCCTTGAATATATCCAATGAACTGGCATCAACAACTCTCTGCGGTAGGGAATTCCACAGCTTAACAACTCTCTGAGTGAAGAAGTTTCTGCTCCTTTCAGTCCTAAATGGCTTAGCCCTTCTCCTTAGACTATGTCCCCTGGTTCTGGACTTCCCCAACATCGGGAACATTCTTCCTGTGTCCAACCTGTCCAGTCCCGTCAGAATTTAAAATGTTCGAGATCCCCTCTCATCCTTCTAAATTCCAGTGAATACAGTCCGAGTCGATCCAGTCCCTCGTCATATGTCAGTCCTGCCATCCCAGGAAGCAGTCTGGTGAATCGTCGCTGCACTTCCTCAATAGCAAAAACGTCCTTCCTCAGATTAGGAGACCAAAACTGAACACAATATTCAAGGTGAGGCCTCACTAAGGCTCTGTAGAACTGCAGTAAGACCTCCCTGCTCCTATACTCAAATCCCCTAGCTATGAAGGCCAACATACCATTTGCCTTCTTCACCACCTGCTGTACCTGCATGCCAAATTTCAATGACTGATGTACCATGACACCCAGGTCTCGCTGCACCTCCCTTTTTCCTAATCTGCCGCCATTCAGATAATATTCTGCCTTCGTGTTTTTGCCACCAAAGTGGATAACCTCACATTTATCCACATTATACTGCATCTGCCTCGCCTTTGCCCACTCACCTAACCTGTCCAAGTCACCCTGCAGCCTTTTAGCGTCCTCCTCACAGCTCACACTGCCACCCAGCTTAGTGTTATCTGCAAACTTGGCGATATTACACTCAATTCCCTCATCCAAATCATTAATGTATATTGTAAATAGCTGGGGTCCCAGCACTGAGCCCTGCGGTATCCCACTAGTCACTGCCTGCCATTCTGAAAAGGACCCGTTTATTCCGACTCTCTGCTTCCTGTCTGCCAACCAGTTCTCTATCCACGTCAGTACATTACCCCCAATACCATGTGCTTTAATTTTGCACACCAATCTCTTGTGTGGGACCTTGTCAAAAGCCTTTTGAAAGTCCAAATACACCACATCCACTGGTTCTCCCTTGTCCACTCTACCAGTTACATCCTAAAAAAATTCTAGAAGATTTGTCAAGCATGATTTCCCTTTCATAAATCCCTGCTGACTTGGGCTGATCCCAACACTGCTTTCCAAATGTGCTGCTATTTCATCTTTAATAATTTATTCCAACATTTTCCCCACTTCTGATGTCAGGCTAACCAATCTATAATTATCCATTTTCTCTCTCCCTCCTTTTTTAAAAAGTGGTGTTACATTAGCTACCCTCCAGTTCAAAGGAACTTATCCAGAGTCGATAGACTGTTGGAAAATGACCACCGATGCATCCACTATTTCTAGGGCTACTTCCTTAAGTACTCTGGGATGAAGACTATCAGGGCCCAGGGATTTATCGGCCTTCAATCCCATCAATTTCCCTAACACCATTTCCCGCCTAATAAGGATTTCCTTCAGTTCCTCCTTCTCACTAGACCCTCGGTCCCCTAGTATTTCCGGAAGGTTATTTGTGTCTTCCTTCGTGAAGACAGAACCAAAGTACTTGTTTAACTCGTCCGCCATTTCTTTGTTCCCCATTATAAATTGACCCGAATCTGACTGCAAGGGACCTACGTTTGTTTTCACTAATCTTTTTCTTTTCACATATCTATAGAAGCTTTTGCGGTCAGTTTTCACGTTCCCAGCAAGCTTCCTCTCATACTCTTTTTCCCATCCTAATTAAACCCTTTGTCCTCCTCTGCTGTATTACAAAATTCTCCCAGTCCTCAGTTTGCTGCTTTTTCTGGCCAATTTATATGCCTCTTTCTTGGATTCAACACTATCCTTAATTTACCTTGTTAGCCACAGTTGAGCCACCTTCCCTGTTTTATTTTTACTCCAGACAGGGATGTTGAAGTTCATCCATGTGATCTTTAAATGTTTGCCATTGCCTATCCACCGTCAACCCTTTAAGTATTACTCGCCAGTCTATTCTAGCCAATTCATGTCTCATACCATCAAAGTTACCTTTCCTTAAGTTCAGGACCCTAATCTCTGAATTAACTGTGTCACTCTCCATCTTAATGAAGAATTCTACCATATTATAGTCACTCTTCCCCAAAGGGCCTCGCACAACAAGATTGTTAATTAGCCCTTTCTCATTACACATCACCCAGTCTATGATGGCCAGCCCTCTAGTTGATTTCTCGACATTGGTCTAGAAAACCATCCCCAATACACTCCAGGACATCCTCCTCCACCGTATTGCTACCAGTTTGGTTAGCCCAATCAATATGTAGATTAAAGTCGCCCATGATAACTGCTGTATCTTTATTGCACGCATCCATAATTTCTTGTTTGATGCTGTCCCCAATCTCACTACTACTGTTTGGTGGTCTGTACACAACTCACAACTAGTGTTTTCTGCCCATTGGTATTCCGCAGCTCCACCCATACTGATGCCACATCATCCAGGCTAATGTCCTTCCTTACTATTGCATTAATTTCCTCTTTAACCAGCACTGCCACCCCACCTCCTTTTTCTTTCTGTCTATTCTTCCTAAATGTTGAATACCCTTGGATGTTGAGTTCCCAGCCTTGGTCACCCTGGAGCCATGTCTCCGTGATGCCAATTACATCATATCCGTTAATTGCTATCTGCGCAGTTAATTCGTCCACCTTATTCCGAATACTCCTCGCATTGAGGCACAGAGCCTTCAGGCTTGTCTTTTTAACACTCTTTGTCCCTTTAGAATTTTGCTGTAATTTGGCCCTTTTTGCTTTTTGCCTTGGGTTTCTCTGCCCTCCACTTTTACTTTTCTTCTTTCTATCTTTTGCTTCTGTCCCCATTCTACTTCCCTCCATCTCTCTGCATAGGTTCCCATCCTGCTGCCATATTAGTTTAACTCCTCCCCAACAGCACTAGCAAGCACGCCCCCTAGGACATTGGTTCAGATCCTGCCCAGGTGCAGACCATCCGGTTTGTACTGGTTCCACCTCCCCCAGAACCCGTTTCAAAGTCCCAGGAATTTGAATCCCTCCCTTCTGCACCACTCCTCAAGCCACATATTCATCTGAGCTATCCTGCGATTCCTACTTTGACTTGCACGTGGCACTGGTAGCAATCCTGAGATGAATACTTTTGAGGTCCTACTTTTAATTTAGCTCAGAGCTCCCTAAATTCGTCTTGTAGGACCTCATCCCGTTTTTTGACAAATTTGCTGGATTTCTTTGAGGATGTAACGAACAGGGTGGATAAAGGGGAAGCAGTGGATGTGGTGTATTTGGACTCTCAGAAGGCATTTGACAAGGTGCCACATAAAAGGTTACTGCACAAGATAAAAGTTCATGGGGTTGGGGGTAATATATTAGCATGGATAGAGGATTGGCTAACTAACAGAGAACAGAGAATCGGGATAAATGGTTCATTCTCTGGTTGGCAACCATTAACTAGTGGGATGCCACAGGGATCAGTGCTGGGACCCCAACTATTTACAATCTATACTAATGACTTGGAAGAAGGGACTGAGTGTAACATAGCCAAGTTTGCTGATGATACAAAGATGGGAGGAAAAGCAATGTGTGAGGAGGACACACAAAATCTGCAAAAAGACATAGACATGCTAAGTGAGTGGGAAAAAATTTGGCAGATGGAGTATAATGTTGGAAAGTGTGAGGTTATACACTTTGGCAGAAAAAAATCAAAGAGAAAGTTATTATTTAAATGGAGAAAGATTGCAAAGTGCCACAGTACAGCGGGACCTGGGGGTACTTGTGCATGAAACACAAAAGGATAGTATGCAGGTGCAGCAAGTGATCAGGAAGGCCAATGGTATCTTGGCCTTTATTACAAAGGGGATGGAGTATCAAAGCAGGGAAGTCTTGCTACAGCTATACAAGGTTTTGGTGAGGCCACACCTGGAATACTGCATGCAGTTTTGGTTTCCATATTTACAAAAGGATATACTTGCTTTAGAGGCAGTTCAGAGAAGGCTCACTAGGTTGATTCCAGGGATAAGAGGGTTGACTTATGAGGAAAGGTTGAGTAGGTTGGGCCTCTACTCATTGGAGTTCAGAAGAATGAGAGGTGATCTTATCGAAACGTATAAGATTATGAGGGGGCTTGACAAGGTGGATGCAGAGAGGATGTTTCAACTGATGGGGGAGACTCGAGCTAGAGGGCATGATCTTACAATAAGGGCCACCCATTTAAAACTGAGATGAGGAGAATTTCTTCTCTCAGGGTTGTAAATCTGAGGAATTCGCTGCCTCAGAGAGCTGTGGAAGCTGGGACATTGAATAAGTTTAAGACAGAAATAGACAGTTTCTTAAATGATGAGGGGTTATGGGGAGCGGGCGGGATAGTGGAGCTGAGTCCATGATCAGATCAGCCATGATCTTATTGAATGGCGGAGCAGGCGCGAGGGGCCATATCGCCTACTCTTGTTTCTATTTCTTATGTTGTTATGATACAGAATAAAACCCATACTCACATGTCAAAACTTGACAGGTACACAATAAGTCCCAACTTACGTAGCAGAGATTGACAGGTGCAGAACAAATCTCACAATCACTTCACAAAAACTGACAGGTACAGAATAAAACACACACTCAAATACCAGAAACAGAGTTACAGAATAAATCCCACATTCACATAGCAGAAACTGACAGGTACAGTATGAAACCCACATCCATGTATCTGAACAATAATATGCAAGTAAAACCCATACCTGCCTATTAGAAACTGACAGCGAAACACTCACACACCAGAGACTGATGGAATGAGTAAAACAGTTTAGGCACTCTTACCCCAGTGTCAGGCTCACACAATCGTTTTTTCAGTAATTCGGATGATAACTAACATGTTCTCAATGTGGCCCATTTAATTAGTGATAAAAGCAACTTGTGAAACAATCCCATTTTTGCTAATTTAATTTGAGACAAAAAGATGGTCTGAGCATGTGCTAAATATATGCTGCTCCTCCCCTCCCCACACAGTGCTTAAACCGACGGGAAGGGCCTATGCGAGCTCCCCTCCCCCAGCTCTGTCAGCAGCTGCCGTTTCCTCTGTGCTCGGCTGATGATCGTTGAACACATCAGGGAGCGGAGATACCCCGGGCCCGAGTAAGGGAGCAAACAGCAGCCTCCTTACAGCAGCTCATCACATTGGGACTGTGTCCACAGATGGGCTTTGAGTCGGGGTAAGTTCAGCTTCAGTCGGGGGCTGTCTGTAAGAGGCAGAGTGGAGCAGGAACTAGTTCTGGAACATGGAGTGAATGGGGGAAGGGAGAGGCCATTTTTGGGCTGTGTGTGGACAGTGTAAGGTAACAGAGAAAGTAAATCACTTCGCTCTTTCAAATCATTGCTACTTTCTTTCTCCAAATCAGTTCCAATCTCAGTGTCTGTTGTTCTTGGACAGTGAACAGTGAAAACACAGCCTGAGAGTGAGGATGTGAGGAGTTTCACAAAGTGCATCTATTGCAGGCATCAGGAGAGGAGTGTGACCGGAGACACTTCAAAAATGGGTTATTTTGTTTTGGTGCATTGAATTCTCAGAACAGTGTTGCTGATGATCGAGAGATACATTGTCGCTCCCTCCGATACATCGGGTAACTGGGACATTCTGTTAATGACACAGGTCCGCAACTCGGTTCCAATAGACTGAGAACAATTGTTGTACAGCCCAGGTACCTGTGGTTATATTCCAGGAAGCAATTCAGAATTTTACAGGTAGTTCCATGGGAGTGGGAGATATAAACCTGGACAGTGCCAATCGGGTGTTCCCATTCATGGACCAGTGCTGGGTTTGGGTTGTGTCTGGATGCTGATAACTTACTATAGAACCATCCTACACACCTGGTGTGGTGAATCTGAGTGCCACTGTACTGCAGTGAGGTCAGATGACACAGATTCCTCTCTCCAGATACTTTACTTTATTATAAACAAACACATTAATTATAAATCTTTTTATATTCTCTCCATCACCTGTCCATATCATAACTAATAGTGTTCTCCTATTATTATTCTCAGAGCAAAATACTTCACCAAGCCGGAATAAATTTGATCTTTCCTCAACCCGGAACACAAGGAACAGTGCAGGCAGCTCCTTCTCACACACAGTAAGTACATTATCACTCACAGAGCGCAGAGACACAGAACTGACCTCAATCATATTGTCACAGGCAGCAGAAGCTGTCAGTCCCACAGTGATCCGAATTTGCAGAGTTACATTATGAATCCCACAGTCACTTGGAGCAGTACAATAATATGTTATTTCAAAGTCCAATCATATCGCATTGAAAGGCAGATCCAATTTCACTCCCTTACTCACGCACACGAACAGATAGACACTGACACAGTGTCAATCCACACTGGTGTCTGTACACTGACTCTCAAACCTAACAGCTAACATACAAAAGCAGAGAAATGGAGGTAATGGACTGAACCAAACCTCCTCCTGAGACAGTCATCGATAATCGCAAGCTATCATCCACCTTCAGCAGGTGGAGAAGGAACCAAATCCAACAGTAACACAGAGCAAGAATAGCTCAGTACAAGAGACTGTCAATTATATAATGAATCTCACACTCGCACATCACCAGTCTAACAGATACATAATCAATCCCACACACTCTCACATCACCAGTCTAACAGATACATAATCAATCCCACACTCTCACACATTACCAGTCTAACAGATACATAATCAATCCCACACTCTCACATCACCAATCTAACAGATACATAATCAACCCCACACTCTCACACATCACAGTCTAACAGATACATAATCAATCCCACACTCACACACATCACCAGTCTAACAGATACATAATCAATCCCACACTCTCACACATCACCAGTCTAACAGATATATAATCAATCCCACACTCACAAACAGTACCAGAGACTGAGAGAAACATAATGATTCATACACTCAGACACATTGAATGACAGATTGAGAGAGAATCATAATCACTTCCAGTACCTGAGATTGACTGACCGTGAAACTCACACTCCGAAACCAGGCCCTTACAGCTACAGACAAATACTCACATTCGCATACCAGAGACAGATCGTTGGAGAGTGAACTCCAGTCACTCACCAGAAACTGACAAGTATGGAAAAAAAACACTTTTGCATTCCAGAGACCGATAGATACAGAGTAATACCCACACTTACATTCCAGAGACTGATAGTTACAGAGTAATACCCACACTCACATTCCAGAGACCGATAGATCCAGAGTAATACCCACACTCACGTTCCAGAGACTGATAGATACAGACTGAAAATAACACTCATAACAAAAAACTTACAGGTTCTGATTAAAACCCTTACTCAAATATCAGAAACACAGATACAGAATAAAACCCACACTCACTTCCCAGAGACGTATAGATACAGAATAAAACACATACCAGAGAGTGACAGATAGAGAGTAAAATCAGCACTCACCTGAAAGTGACTGTCTGATTCAATGTCAAAACCACAATACCACAGCTGTACCAGACACTTAAAGGCACAGAATGAAATCAACATTCATATAATAGCAACTGATAGGTACAGAAAACATACACACATTCACATACCAGTGACAGACAGGTAGAATGTGGTAAACTGCACACTCTCATAACAGAAACTGTGACATAGAGAATATAACCCCACTCATAACAGAAACAGACAGGTACAGATAAAAAGTGCCACACTCACACACAAGAGACTGACAGGTACAGAGTGAAATCCACATTCATACTTGAATAAAACACACATTCACATAACAGCAACTGACAGGTGGGAAACCCACATGCACATCCCAGAGACTGACATTCACAGATTAATACTAACACTCACATACCATAGATTGATGGATACAGAATAAAACCCACACTCACATACCATAGACTGACAGATACAGAGTAAAACCCACACTCGCATACCATAGACTGACAGATACAGAGTAAAACCCACACTCGCATACCATAGACTGACAGATACAGAGTGAATCCCACACTCGCATACCATAGACTGACAGATACAGAGTAAAACCCACACTCACATACCATAGACTGACAGATACAGAGTAAAACCCACACTCACACCAAAGACTAATAGATACAGAGTGAAGATCACACTCACATCCCAGAGAATGACAGCTGTAGAGTAAAATCCACACACACATAAAAGTGAGTGGCAGATAAAGAATAAAACGCACACTAACATCCCAGAGAGTGAAAGATACAGACAAAAATACACATTTCATGTTACCGAGATTGACACATACAGATAATACCCAAACCCATATACCAGAAACTGACAGATACACAGAAATACCCACACTCAAATCCCAGAGACTGACACAGAATAAAACTCACACATACATCCTCGAGAGTGACAGATACAGACTGAAATATGCACTCCCTTACCAGAAACTGGTAGGTATTGTATTGATTAAAACACTTACTCATATAACACAAGCTGACAGGTACAGAGTAAAATCCACACTCGCACAAGAGATACTGAAAGGTGCAGAATGAAACAACAATATCAACTTATAGTTTCTAGCATATAAATATCAGGTACAGGACAAAACCCACACTCGCATACCAGAAACTGGGAAACACAGAATAAAACCCACACTCACATACCAGAAACTGACAGGTACAGAGTAAAACCCACACTCACATCAGGGAAACTGAAAGGTGCAGAATGAAGCTCCACTCAAATACCAGAAACAGAGAGGTACAGACAAAAGCCCATATTACCTGAAACTGACCAAGAGTAAAACCCACACTCACCTACCAGAGATTGAAATTTACAGATACAATCCACACATATACCAGAGACTGAAAGGTAGAGTGTGAAAACCACACACACACACCAGTAACTGACAGATACAGATTACAACCCACACTCACACATATCAAACACTGACAAACAAAGAGTAAAACCGCACTCACAAAGAAAATCAACACTCAAATACCAAAAGTTGACAGTGCTGGAGGAAAACCCACAATGACAGAGTAGAAACAGTCATGGACAGAGTAAAATGCACACTCACATTTCAGAAACTGATAGGTACAGAATACAGCTCGCATTCACATAACAGAAACTGACTGGGATAGAGACATCGCAAATTCATCATCATAGGCAGTCCCTCGAAGTGAGGATGACTTGCTTCCACGCCAAAAAGGGATGAGTTCACAGTTTTTTCAGTGAAGGACCTAATATTCCAGATCCCAAACTACATCTTGAAGGGTGGAAGATGCCTGTGCGTGGATTTTTTTAACATGTGGTGACCGTTGCACACCAGCCACCACATGGGCTTGACCGAGCTAGGTCTTGGTCCAGTGGCAAAGAGGAATCGCAAACTAACATACCAGAGACTGACAAGTATAGAGTAAAATCCACACTTACACAACAAAAACTGATATATACAGAGTAAAATTCAAACTCACATACCATAGACTGAGAGATAGAGTAATACCCACACACAAATATCAGAAACAGACAGGCACAGGTAAAACCCACACTCGCATATCAGAAAATGACAGGGACTGTGTAAATCCAACACTCACATACCAGAGAATTTCAGATACAGAATGAAACCCACACTCACTTACCAGTAATTGACATGTACAGAGTGAAAACCTCTCTTCCATACCATAAACTTACAGGTATAAAGGAAAAGCCACACTTGCTAACCAAAGACTGACCGATACAAAATAAATACTACACTCACTGGTAGGCATAGTCTATAGGCCCCCTAACAGTAACTACACTGTTGGATGGAGTATAAATCAAGAAATAATGGAGGCTTGTAAAAAATAAATGGGAATAATCATGGGCAATTTTAATCCTCATATTAATTGAACAAACCAAATAGGCCATGGTAGCCTTGAGCATAGCGTGTATCTGGGATAGTTTCCATAAACGGTACATTGTGGAACCGACCAGGGAGCAGGCTATCTTAGATCTGGTACAGTGTAATGAGAACATAAGAACATAAGAAATAGGAGCAGGAGCATGCCATTTGGCCCCTCAAGCCTGCTCCGTTATTTAATAAGAACATGGCTGGTCTGATCATGGACTCATCTCCACTTCCTTGCCCGCCCTTCATAACCCTTTATTCCCTTATCACTCAAAATACTGTCTATCTCTGCCTTAAATATATTTAATGACCCAGCCACCACAACTCTCTGGACAGAGAATTCCACAGATTTACAACCCCTCACCTCAGTTTTAAATGGGCAACCCCTTATTCTGAAACTATGTCACCTAGTTCTAGATTCACCCTATGAGTGGAAATATCCTCATTGCATCCACCTTGTCAAGCCCCCTCATTATCTTATGTTTCAATAAGATCAGCTCTCATTCTTCTGAACTCCAATGAGTATAGGCCCTTCATAATCATCATCAACCCCCTCATCTCCGGAATCAACCTAGTGAACCTTCTCTGAACAGCCTCCAATGCAAGTATATCCTTTCTTAAATAAGGAGACTAAAACTGTATGCAGTACTCTAGGTTTGGCATCACCAATACCCTGTCCAGTTGTAGCAGGACTTCTCTGCTTTTATACTCTATCCCCCTTGCAATAAAGGCCAACATTCCATTTGCCTTCCTGATTACTTGCTGTACCTGCGTACTAACTTTTTGTGTTTCATGCACAAGGATGTCCAGGTCCCTCGGTACTGCAGTACTTTGCAATTTTTCTCCATTTAAATAAAAATTTGCTTTTTTATTTTTTCTGCCAAATTGGACAACCTCACATTTTCCCACATTATACTCCATCTGCCAAATTCCTGCCCACTTACTTAGCCTTTCTGTATCATTTTTCAGATTCTGTGTGTCCTCACAACTTGCTTTCCCACCCATCTTTTAATCATCAGCAAACTTGGTTACATTACACTCCGTCCCTTCATCCAAATCATTAGTATAGATTGTAAATAGTTGAGGCCCCAGCACCAATCCCTGTGGCACTAGTTAATGTTTGTCAACTGGAAATTGATCCATTTATCCCGACTCTCTGTTTTCTATTAGTTAACCAATCCTCTATCCATGGTAATATAATATCCTCAACCCGTGAACTTTCAACTTGTGCAGTAACCTTTTATGCGGCACCTTATCGAATGCCATCCAGAAATCCAAATACACCACATTCACTGGTTCCCCCTTTTCCCACCCTGCCCATTACATCCTCAAAGAACTCCAGCAAATTAGTCAAACATGATTTCCCTTTCATAAAACCATGCTGACTCTGCTTGACTGAATTATGCTTTTCCAAATGTCCTGCAACAGATGTTGGGCTAATTCGTCTTGTAACACTGTTGTGAAGCATCTTGGGACATTGTACTAAATTAAAGGTGCTATATAAATAAAATATATTATTAATAAAGGAAAGCTACAGGTTTGTGCGCTGCCATCGAGATTCATGGAGCTTTAGCACCCATGTGTGGCCATCTTTGCAAAAGAGCAATGTGTGGGCAGGGCTTCAGGGTCCCAGTGAACCCAGCCAGAGTCAGCACCTTCAGGGGAGGAGAGCGAGGGGCACCAATGAGTGTAGAACTGAACCCAGCCAGAGTCAGCACCTTCAGCGGAGGAGAGGGAGGGGAACCAGTGAGTGTAGAACTGAACCCAGACAGAATCAGCACTTTGAGGGAGAGGGAGAGGGAGAGGGAGAGGGAGAGGCACCAGTGAGTGTAGAACTGAACCCAGCCAGAGTCAGCACCTTCAGGGGAGGAGAAGGAGGGGCACCAGTGAGTGTGGAACAGAACCCAGCCAGAGTCAGCACCTTCAGGGGAGGAGAGAGAGGGGCACCAGTGAGTGTAGAACTGAACCCAGCCAGAGTCAGCACCTTCAGGGGAGGGGAGGAGAGAGAGGGGAACCAGTGAGTGTAGAACTGAACCCAGCCAGAGTTGGTGGTGAAAACTGGGTGCGGAGGATAAGCTGTCTTCAGACATTCGATGTGTTTGAATTTCAGGACAGGGAGGATGGAGAGTGTATGGGATGGGGATTTAGAGCTTTGGAGGAACACGGGAGGCAAGAATGTTCCATGAAATCTAGAATTGTTTGTTCTTAATTTCTGTCCTGTACTTACAGTAATGATTTTTGTAAACTCCTTTTCCGGGGTATCAGAAGGGCAGGATTTGCAAACGGGAAACTCAAACCAAACATCAGATCAAGATCTGACAGAGTCACTCGATTCCTCAGGACCTGAATATCATCGGCCTTTGAATGTGGAAGGAGAAATGTTTGTGGGAACAGATTTCAAACATCAGTGTGAGTGGAAAAGCACGGAGACACACTCACCCGAGGGGGAGTGTTCCAGTGCACTGCCTGTGGAAAGAGCTTTAACCAGTTACACAGCCTGAAAAAACATCTCACCTTTCACAGCGGGGAGAAACCATATACGTGTTCTGTGTGTGGACGAGGCTTCAACTGATCAACCTGGAGCGACACAAGGACAACCACACCATGAAGAAACCGGGGAATGTGGGGACTGTGGGAAGAGATTCAGATCCCCATCTGAACTGGGAAAAAAGTCACACTGCGAAGAGGCTGTTCATCTGCTCCATGTGTGGGGATCGATTCACTTGGTCAAGCAACATGTTGACACACCAGCGAATTCACACCGGGTTGAGACCGTACACCTGCCCCGTGTGTGGGGAGGGATTCACTTGTTATTCCAACCTTCTAACTCACCAGCGAATTCACTCTGGGAAGAGCCCGATCACCTGCTCTTTGTGTGGGGAGGGATTCGCTCGGTCATCCCATCTAATGGTACACCAGCGAGTTCATACTAGGGAGAAGCTGTTCACCTGCTCCGTGTGTGGGAAAGAATACGTTCGGTCATCCTACCTGCTAAGACACCAGCGAGTTCACAAGTGATTGCAGGGTTTGGATTCTGCTGTTATCCCAAACTGAATCATGTCCATTCTGACAGTTGTGGTTTCTTTCTGCTGATATTGATGACCCCGAACTGGGCTGGAGTTTAATATTCTGGATATTTGACCATTTAATAAACGGGAAAAGGGTCAGATAAAAATAATGCTGATTGTGTTTGCATCCATACTTAACTCTTTTTAAAGAGATTCCTTCAAATACTGGAAGTTGCAACAAATGGAGCTAAACTTTGTTAACAATTGATAATAAAATGAATTGAATCTGCGGGTTGGTTTTGGTTTTCTCTGGGATGGAGCCAGACATGATGTTCCTTGAAATACCGCCGGTGTCCAGTAGATGATGCTGTTTCTCCAACTAACTCCGACTGTGCGGAGAGTGACTGCCCCCGAGAGCATGAGGAATGTGGGCAACTCAGGGTCAGACACTGAACTCACTCATCCCACAGGGACCTGACGCACTGCCCCCTCCCTGGGGCAGCCGCAGGTCAGACACTGAACATACTGCATCCCACAAGGACATCACTCACTACTTCCTCGCTGGGGCAGCCCAGGGTCAGACACTGAACATACTGCACCCCACAGGGACATCACACGCTGCCCCCTCCCTGGGGCAGCCGCAGGTCAGACACTGAACATACTGCATCCCACAGGGACCTCACACACTGCCCCCTCCCTGGGGCAGCTCAGGGTCAGACACTGAACATACTGCCCCCCACAGGGACATCACACACTGCCCCCTCCCTGGGGCAGCTCAGGGTCAGACACTGAACATATTGCATCCCACAAGGACATCACTCACTACTTCCTCGCTGGGGCAGCTCAGGGTCAGACACTGAACATACTGCACCCCACAGGGACATCACACACTGCCCCCTCCCTGGGGCAGCTCAGGGTCAGACACTGAACATACTGCCCCCCACAGGGACATCACACACTTCCCCCCTCCCTGGGGCAGCTCAGGTCAGACACTGAACATACTGCCCCCCACAGGGACAGCACACTCTGCCCCCTCCCTGGGACAGATCGGGGTCAGAACTTGGAATGGGAAGGGGAGGATCCAGTTGTTGTCGACCATGTAGGAACCAACGACGTAGGTAGGACTAGGAATGAGTTTTTGCTGAAAGAGATGGAGGAGTTGGGGTCCAAATGAAAAAGCTGAACCTCAAAGGTAATAATCTCTGGATTGTTACCTGAGCCCCACACCAATTGTTACAGGGATAAGCAGATTAGAATGTTAAATGTGTGGCTCAAATGGTTATGTGGGAGGCAGGTGTTTTGCTTTACGCACACTGGAACCAGCACTGGGCAAAGAGGGAGCTCTTTCCTTGTGATGGGCTCCACTTGAACTGGGCAGGAACCAGTGTCCTGGCGAATCGAATAACTAGGGCAGTAAACAGGGCTTTAAAATAATTAAGGCAGGGTGGGGAGATCCAGGAAAGTACAGTACGGTTTAGATACAGAGAAAAAGCAACAAGAGAAGAGACATGTCAAGGCTCTAGAGCAGAGCAGAATTTTGGGTAAAAATAAGCAGAATGGGTCAGGAAGGGACAGAGAGAGTAACAAAGGTAATAGGGCATTACTGACTGAGGAGACATCAAGGAAAAATAGAAGAATGTCTAAGCTAAAGGCACTATATCTGAATGCATGAAATATTCACAATAAAATAGATGAATTAATAGCACAGATAGAAATTAATAGGTTTGATCTAATAGCCATTATGGAGACATGGTTGCAACGTGACCATGGTTGGGAACTAAATATTCCAGAATACCGAACTTTTGGTAGAAATGGCAAAATGAAAAAGGAGAGGGCGCAACCCTGATAATAAAGGATGGGCTAAAGACAGCAGAGGGAAAGGATCTGAGCTCGGAAAATCAAGAAGTAGGATCAGTTTGGGTGGAGCTAAGAAACAGCAAGGGGCAGAAAACATTGGGAGGGGGGGGATGTTTATAGTGGTAATGTAGGGCACAGTATAAATCAGGAAATTAATGGTGCTTGTAACAAAGGTAATACAGTAATCATGGGGACTTTCATCTGCATATAGACTGGGAAAACCAAACTTGCAGTAATAGTGTGGAGGATGAATTCATGGAAGGTATACAAGATGGTTTTCTAGATCAATATTTTGAGGAACCAACTAGGGAACAGGCTATTTTAGATCTAGTATTATTCAATAAGAAAGGGTTAATTAATAATCTTGTAGGAAAGTGGCCCTTGGGGAAGAGTGGCCATAACATGATAGAATTTTGCATTAAGTTTGAAAGTGATTTACTTAAATCCAAACTATGATCTTAAATCTAAACAAAGGAAACTATGTAGGTATGAGGGGAGAGTTGGCTAAGGTAGATTGAGAAACTACATTAAAAGGTATAATGGTAGAAAAGGAATGGCTAGCATTTAAAAAATTAATTCATAATTTACAACAAACATACATTCATTTAAGGCACAAAAAACCCAACAGGTATAGTGGTCCAAACGTGGCCAACAAGAGAAGCTAAAGATAGTATTAGATGAAAGGAAGATGCTTATAATGTTGCCAAAAAGAGCAGTAAGCATAGGAAGATTTTAGAATTCAGCAAAGGAGGACCAGGAAATTGAGGGAAAAAAAGGCAACTAGAATAAGAGAGTAAACTATTGAGGGACAACATAAGAGACTGCAAAAGCTTCTATAGGTATGTAAAAAGGAAAAGATTAGCAAAAATAAATGTGGGTCCTCTACAGGCTGAGACAGGAGAAATTATAATGGGGAACAAGGAAATGGCAGAGAAATTAACCGCATACTTTGTGTCTGTCTTCATGGAAGAAGGAGCAAAAAAATTGGAGAACCCATGTCTAGTGAGAATGAGGAACTAATAGAAATTAGTATTAGTAAAAAAATGGTATTGGCGAAAATAATCGGACTGAAAACCGATAAATCATTTGGACCTGATGCCCTACATCCTAGAGTATTGAAAAGGGTAGCTATAGAAATAGTGGATGCATTGGTTGTCATGTTCCAAAATTCCATAGATTCTAGAATGGTTCACATGGTTTGGAAGGTAGCAAATGTAACTGGGCTATTTAAGAAAGGAGGGAGAGAGAAAATGGGGAACTGCAGACCAGTTAGCCTGACATCAGTAGTAGGGAAAATGCTGAATTCTATTATTAAGGATGTGGTAACAGGCACTTAGCGAATATTATTAGGCAGAATCAACACGGCTTTATGAAAAGGAAATTATGTTTGAGAAATCTGTTAAGAGTTTTTTGAGGTTGTAACTAGCAGAACAGATACGGAGGAACCAGTGGATGCGGCGTATTTAGATTTTCAGAAGGCATACGATAAGGTGCCACATGAGGTTATTGAACAAAATTAGGGCTCAAGGGATTGGGGGCAATATACTAGCATAGATTGAGGATTGGTTAATGGACAGAAAACAGAGAGTAGGAATAAAGGGTTCATTTTCAGATTAGCAGGCTGCAACTGGTGGTGTACCACAAGGATTGGTGCTTGGGTCTCAGCTATTCACAATATATATCAATGGATGAGAGGACCAAATGTTAAACAGTTGGACGTCTCTGGCCCAGCATCCTTGGGACCTGACTAGTGCCGGACCATAGCATTTTCCGGACCACGGGAGGTCAGCTGCTGACAGCAACCCGGACGTGTTCTGTCATGCATGGGGAGAGAAGGGACGGGATGGGAGAGAAGCGGCGGGGCGAGAAGCAGCAGAAGCGTTTGGGCGGGGGGAGAGAGAGCTAAGCCGCCGAGCCTCGCGCTGAGCCACGACAGCGGCAGGGGGAGAGCGGGCGGCGGCAGGGTGTTGTAATGGTTCACATTAAGGACACACATAATATAATAACAAGGCATTGTTGTGTGTAATGTACCACATTATAATGCCAGAGACCCGGAGAATTTGAAGGGAACTTGATGAATGGTCTGAGAATAATTGTGTTATGGGCAGGAGGGTAAGACTGACCACTGGCTGTGCTCCGAGAAGTGCAAATACACCCCGCTCTTACAGCTGTGCGGGACAGAGGAAACAGACAGAAGGGCGGATATCGAATGACAGACTTTCCAACCTGCTGTCCATTCCATTATAACCAAGTACCGCGACCTCTGCTGCAGACCCGGGGATCACAGGATGGGGTAAATAACAACCATCGCAATGAAATGAAGAGACACCTGATCAGTGAACTCCTGGTAAACTAGGGAAGTGAGTCGGAGCTGGAAATCCAAATAGAGAAATACTAATGATTAAAAAGGGTTAGATTCCAGAACTTCCTGTTCATAGAGTTAAACCCGTGGGGCTAAGGACGCGGGAGTAAAACTGTGAGTGAGGCCTTGATGGCTGTGACGGCTCCCGTGAGACTCCGCATTAGATCCCAGCAGAGAATCCGGCTGTAGATCCCCACAGACCATGGTACTGAAGGATGCTATCACGGCTCTTTAAAGAGAGGAAACATTCCCGATAAACCATTACACACAAAGGGATAGTCCCAGAGATTAGGAACACATGGGAACAGCTCTTGGAGTTTGTCCACAGCTGAATGGGATCTTGAGATCCGGTGTCGATTGGTGGAAATTCAGCGCCAGGATCAATTGCTCTGAGACTCTCCGCCGAATTCGCTGATCTCCGGCCATTCTGAGCAAAGCCGAGCCTCTCCGCGGCATGGCCAATGATTCCGGCAGGGGATGGTTTGTAAAGTTAGCTCATACTTCACCTGGAAGTGCGTGATCCTTAATGTACAGGGATTTCTGTCCTGTATTCATACCATGCTGTACATTGTGTGATTCATTGGATGGTGTCAGAGGAGCGGCAGGTTGCTTCGGCCTCATGCTGTATCTGAGTTCGATGAACGACTATACAGTGAGATTTACTCTGTATCTAACCCTGTCTAGCTGCCCTGGAAGTTTTTGATGTAACTGGGTCGAGCGAACTTTACCCTGTATCTGAAACGTATCTAACACGTACTGTACCTGACTTGGGAGTGTTTGCTGGGTAGTTTACATATGGTTTACTCTGTATGTAAGCCAAGCTGTATGTGACTTGGGAGTGTTTGATGGGACAGTGTAGGGCAGTGGTGGGCAAAATACAGCCCGTGGACCATATCCGGCCCGCCATGTCATTCTATCCGGCCCGCTGGATGGGTCAGAAATAGAACGTGAGCCGGAGCTCGAGCTGCACATTCGTCTATCCACTTTCACTTCGCATGGGTCAGAGACAGTCCCGAACTGCAGCCAAGGAAAAACCATAGTATTACTTCATTCAAATTAATAATTCGCAAAATCGATTCTCCCTGGACCGATTAAAAGGATCCGTTCCGTGAGTCTGGGACCCAATGGCGGACGTACGTACCCAGAATGCACTGCGTACTAGAATATGCCCTATCCATTTTAGAGTCATGGCTGCTCATCTCCACAGATCTTTTACCGAAGAAAGTGACTGGCGCTGCATCTTTTTTCTCCCTGTATCCAGAGTATGACGGCAGGGGAGTTCTCATCTGTCACCAATTGGGCCGACATTAGTAATCTTTGCAGAGGGACATAAGGATGAGTGAAGTGGGGAATTGAAGCTGATATAGGCTCTAAAGAGGCTACAGTTCTATTTCACACCACTGATTTACAGAGACCAGAAGATACCACAACATTTTCAACTTTTATCTTTGATTCATTTCTAGGCCGTATCGAATTCATGTTGTGTATGTAAGATAGCATCTGACTACTATCTGATTTATGTTTATGCAATGTTCATGTTGATCAAATGTTCCCTCTAATTTTTTTCCGCACACTGTCCCTTTAAATTTGCTGCTCGAATACTAGGCTGCCGCACATGCGCAGTGTCTCTTCCAGCGACAGGTGGGGAGGGGCCTGCGTGGGACCGCGCGATTGTTGCTGACCGTGCGGCCACGCGCCTCAGGACCAACATTGGTGGGCAGCCCTTAACAGCTCAACAAAACTTGTTAATTGGCTCTTCAGCCAATATAATTGCCCAGCCCAGGTCTAGGTGATGGAAGCCATGGCAAGTTGCTGCATCTTGTAGATGGTACACACTGCAGCCACGGTGTACCAGTGCAATGTTAACAAATATAAACAGCAATCCCAGCCGCCCAGATCAGGTATAACTGCCGTCTATTCTGGGTTGTAACGGTCCACATTAAGGACACACATGAGATAATAACAAGGCATTGTTGTGTGTATTGTACCATATTGTAATGCCAGAGTCCCGGAGAGTTTGGAGGGAACTTGATGAATGGTCTGAGAATAATTGTGTTATGGGCAGGAGGGTAAAACTGACCAACGGCTGTGCCCCTGGAAGTGCAAATACGCCCCGCTCTTACAGCTGGGTGAGGCAGAGGAAACAGACAGAAAGGCGGATATAGAATGACAGACTTTCTAATCTTGTGTCTGTTCCTTAATAACCATGTACCGTGACTCTGCTGCAGACCCGGGATCGCAGGATGGGAAAATAACAACCTTTGCAAAGAAATGAAGGGACACCTGAGTAGTGAACTCCTGATAAACTAGGGGAGTGAGTCGGAGCTGAAACTCCAAATGGAGAAATACCACTGATGAAAAAGGATTAGATTCCAGAACTTACTGATCATAGAGTTAAAGCTGTGGGGCTGAGGACACAGGAGTAAAACTGTGAGTGATGCCATGCTGGTGTGACTGCTCCCGTGAGACAACAAACTGGATCCCAGCAGAGGATCCGTCTGCAGATCCCCACAGACCATGTAGGGTGTGCAAGGCACTGAAGGATTCTATCACGGCTCTTTAAAGAGAGGAAACATTCCCGACAGACCATTATACACAAAGGGATAGTCCCAGAGAGTCAGAGCACATGAGAACAGCTCTTGGAGTCTGTCCACAGTTGAATGGGACCTTGAGGTCCGGTGTCGCTTGGTGGAAATTCAGCACCAGGATCAATTACTCTGAGACTCTCTTCGCCGAATTCACTGATCTCCGGCCACTCTGAGCAAAGCCGAGCCTCTCCCCACCATGGCCGGTGATTCCAGTAGGGAATGTTCATTGTTACAGCAAAGGGCTTTCACCCACTGGTGGGCTTTCTGAGTTTACTGGCTCTAGTTATATTCTGCAACAATCTGAATCTACCCAGCATCTCCCGGGGTGTAATTTTCAAACTCTAACACTGTGCTGGGATGGCATTGTAGTATCGGCCAAAGGCAGTACAATGGCCTCAGACACAGACTCAGAGAGCCTCCCAATACACCATGGTTTCACTCCCCACACCAGCCCCATTGTAGTATCGGCCAAAGGCAGCACATTGGCCTTAGACACAGACTCAGAGAGCCTTCCAGTACAACATGGTTTCATGCCCCACACCAGCCCCATTGTGGTCTCTCTCAGGAGGATTTAGTGCCCCATTTGCAGGGTCAGGAGTATTTTCCGTGGTGTGAGCCGATAATATAAAGAACTGACGCTGAATTTATGAGATAATAAAGCAAGAGGGATGGAGCTTACCAATCCCAGCACAACATGTCCCCTCTGTACAGTGCGGGGAGACACGGGGAAGTCCCTCGGACTTCCTTCATGTGGACCGTGGCCACAACTGATGTAACCGGTGAGACAATGGGTTCTGTTTGATTCTAAAATATGGGACGGTGGCAGCTCCGGAGTGTCTGAGGATAGAGCAGGCCACTCCTTCACAGAATGGGAAACACAACCTGTCAGCTCAAATTTAATTCACATCTTTGGCGTTTGCTTAATGGAAGGATGTTTGTGTGAAAGATTATAACATTCCTTATTCCCGACTCTCAATGATGTATTACTGGAGAAGATGAAATTGGAATTAGGATTAAAATGTTCCTTGATAAAGATTTCAGATCTTTGTCGCTGGCAGTTCTGCACTAATGGAGAGGGAAGATGATTCGAGCCAGGCCTGGTCCAGATTTAATTTCACAGCAGGACTTCAGACTGGTTACAGGAACACTTCCTGCTCCCAGTCTCTGAGACACTGGCTCCTCACACTGGGACACTGTGTGTCCACAGTCTCACCCAGTCTCTGAGACACTGGCTCCTCACACTGGGACAGAGCGTGTCCACAGTCTCATTCAGTCTCTAAGACACTGGCTCCTCACACTGGGACTGAGCGTGTCCATAGTCTCATTCAGTCTCTGAGACACTGGCTCCTCACACTGGGACACTGTGTGTCCACAGTAACACCCAGTCTCTGAGACACTGGCTCCTCACACTGGGACAGAGTTTGTTCACAGTCTCTGAGACACTGGCTCCTCACAGTGGGAGCACCATTGTTATTCGCTGTCCCTGTTTATACTCCTCTATCCCTCGCTCCTGGGGTTCTCTCACCACTCGGAAGGTTGCTGCTTGCGAGGAGATTTGCCTCCGGAGGTTTAGAGGGATGTCTGCTCGGTCCTGGCCATTTTCTGGACAGCTCGTTATCTGCAAAACACTGGGGAGACCTCCAGGCACTGGAGGCAGTGCGGGGAAGTGGCAAAGGCTGATGCTGGTATCAAAGGACTGAGGTTTGAGATAGACTGGGGAAACATGGGCTTCACAAACTGAAAAGGAGAAGCTGGAAGGAGCTGGGAAAAAAATTGTTATGCGGGTGGAAAAGCGGGACTTCGAAACATCACTTTAAGTTAAATTGTGAGAGAAGGACTCTGGGACACGGGGTAACACTGGGAGATAATAAACTTAGGACCAATCTCAGGAATTCTTCTCCACCCAGAGAGTGAGCAACATTTGGAGCGGACTTCGTGTGGAGCTGGAGGTGACACTCACTGCCAAGGACAACCACCTCCCACTGGGGCCTGGGCTGTTCTTTCCACGGGCCTCCTGTCATCAGGACAGTCGAATATTCAGCCCAACACCGCGAGCTGGAGCTGGCACCATCCAAAGCGGAAATATTCTCCACCTCTGCATCCTTCCCATTGATACCCTTACCCAACAAATATTTGTCAATCTCAGTCTCAAAGGCTCCAACTGACCCACAGCCTGAAGAAGAGTATTCCATATTTGCACTACCGTTGTGTGAAGAAGTGTTTTTCAACACAGCACCGAACTTTAAGGTTATGCACCCTTCTTCTGGACCAGAGGAAATGGTTTCTCTCCATCTACTCTATCAACTTATCCTAACATTAAAAAAACTCAATCAGTTCACCATTAACCTTCTATACTCAAGGTAATATAGGCCAGGTTTGTGAAATCAGTCCTCTTAAATTAACCCTCTGAGCCCCGGGTATTAGTCTGGTGAATCTGCCCTGCACCCTCTCTTTCCTGAGCTGTGCTATCCAGAACTCAGTACTCTAGATGGAGTCTAACTAGGGCTCCATACACCACTAGCAAAACATCCTGCCCATTGTATTCCAAATGCCTCGAGATAAAGGACAACATTCCTTTATCCTGTTTGATTCTTTTTTCCTTGTCTACCGGCATTCAGCGATTTGTGTGCCTGGGCACTTAAAACCCCTTCCTCCTCCACACTTCCTAGCTTCCCACCATTTAGAAAATACACTGATCTATCTTTGTGGGTGGAAAAGCGGGACTTCGAAACATCGCTTTAAGTTAAATTGTGAGAGAAGGACTCTGGGACACGGGGTAACACTGGGAGATGATAAATGTAGGACTAATCTCAGGAAGTTAATCTTCACCCAGAGAGTGAGCAACACTTGGAGCAGACTCCGGGTGGAGCTGGAGGTGACACTCACTGCCAAGGCCAACCTCCTCCCACTGGGCCTGGGCTGTGTTCTCTGTGGGCCTCCTGTCCTCAGGACCATGAGGCCGGATGGTTCTGTGTTGTATTTCACACAGTAAGAACAATCCGAAGAGTGTGTGAATGTGAGGCTTCAGTGTGTGAGGAACCGACTTCCTCAGACAGTGCTGTGGTCAGAAAGTTTCACAAATGAAATGCAGATTGCCCATGTCATTGCTGCAGTGATTTCACTGCCAGATTCCCCGCCCCGCCCCCACCCAAGGCAGGATCCCAATATTGGGCGGTAACTGGACCGTGTGCTTCCGCCACATATTGGATTCGGGAAACCCGGAGAAAACTCTGCCGGGATCATGGTGGGGTCACTCTGGATGTCTATGAGCCAAGGGATGAAATCCAGCCTCCAGGACAGATGTTTGTCTTTCCGCATTCGGGAGTAAAGTAGCGCCTACACAGAGCACACAGAGTAAATCAGGTTGAGCAGAATCCGAATGGAGCAACGGAACTCGCCCAATGTTCCCTCCATTCATTGTTCTCTCTCCGCACCGCCCAGGCCCTATGAGGGTTGATCCGCCCTCAGGGCCTTTCACTGCCTCTGGGTCACTGCACTTGTGGCAGGCGAGGCTCCCTGGCGCCATCTGCTGGTAAGGACTCAACACACCCTCGGGCTCTTTACCCGCCGCTGGGTCACTGCACCTGCCTCGGGCCAGCGCGGTTCTCTGGCGCCCTCCACTGGCCCGCTGTGTATTGTAAGATTGGTCTTTCCCCACCGGTGAGTCTTTGTACATTTCTTTACTTTACATTTCAAGGTACGATTCTTAATATCCAGGATACATTGTGGTACGTTCATCAAGTTACATTACATGTGTCACCATACGGCACACAGTAAGGGTACAGTTACATTTGTTTCCAACATGTATTATGCAACAGAACTTGCATTATACATGGCACTACATAGGTTTTTGCAGATCATGGTGCTCTATCTATACAAAAGGTTTACCATTGCAGCCCGAGGGGAGTTTTATACTGATTCCAGCCCCTGGGTTTTCCGTGGCAGAAGAGCTTTAAACTGTGGCCCTTCCCCACCATGCCTTTGCGGCGGCTGCACCAATTTTTAGTGCGTCCCTCAGCACGTAATCCTGGATCTTGGATTGCTCCAGTCTGCAACATGCAGACATGGACATCTCCTTGATCTGGAAGGCCAGCAAGTTTCGGCAAGACCAAAGTGCGTCTTTCACCGAATTGATGGCCCTCCAGCAGCAGGTGATGTCTGTCTCGGTGCGTGTCCTTGGGAACAGCCTGTAGAGCACAGAGTCCTGTGTTATGGAGCTGCTTGGGATGAACCTCGACAGCAACCACTGCATCTCTTTCCAGACCTGCCTTGCAAAGGCGCAACCTTGAAGGAGATGGGTGACAGTCTCATCCGCCCCGCAGCCGACTCGGCGACACTATGCCGTGTTGCTGAGACGTTGGCTGTGCATGAATGCTCTGATGGGTAGGGCCCTCCTCACCGCCAAACAAGCTACGTCTTGGTGCTTGTGTGAAAGCTCTGGCGATGAGATGTTCTGCCAAACGAGTTCGACAGTCTGCTCAGGGAACCACCCGACAGGGTCCACCATCTCCTTCTTTTGTAGGGCATCCAGGACCTTACGTGCTGACCACTGTTTTATGGCTTTGTGGTCAAATGGGTTTTTTGTGAAAAACTTTTCCATGAAGGACAGGTGGACAGGCATGGTCCAACTGGTGGGGGCGTTTCACAGCAGCGTGGACAGGCCCATCCTTCGCAACAAAGGGGACAGGTAGAACCTCAGCACGTAGTGACACTTGGTGTTTACGTACTGGGGGGCTGTGCACAGCTTGATGCAACCGCACACAAAGGTGGCCATCAGGAAGAGGGCCACGTTCGGAACATCCTTTCCACCACTGTCCAGAGATTTGTACATTGTGTCTCTGCGGACACAGTCCATTTTGGACCTCCAGACAAAGTGGAAGACGGCCCGGGTGACTTCCGCGGCACAGGACCGAGGGATGGGCCAGACCTGTGCCACGTGTAGCAACCCCGAGAGTACCTCACTCCTGATGACCAGATTCTTTCCTGCCATGGAGAGGAAGCACAGCTTCCACCATCCCAGTTTTTGCTTCACTTTGGCGATACGCTATTCCCAGTTTTTGGCGCACGCCCGATCCGCTCCGAACCATATTCCCAACACCTTCAGGTAATCTGGCTTAATGGTGAAGGGAATAAAGGATCGGTCGGCCCAGTTGCCAAAGAACATGGCCTCGCTTTTGCTGCAATTGACCTTCGCTCCTGAGGCCAGTTCAAACTGGTCGCAGATTGTGAGCAATTTTCGGACCGACTGCGGATCCAAGCAAAAGATGGCTACATCATCCATGTACAGGGAGGTCTTGACCTGAGCGCCTCTGCTGCCTGGGATCGTCACCCCTCTAATGCCTGCATCCTTCCTGATGGACCCAGCAAAGGGCTCGATACAACACACAAACAAGAGAGACGAGAGAGGACAGCCTTGCCTGACTCCAGATCTGATCGGAAAGCTTTCAGTTTCCCACCCGCTGATTAGAACTGCGCTACTGATGTCTCTGTAGAGCAGTTGGATCCAATTGCGGAATGCCACCCCAAACCACATTTTGGAGAGCACGTCCATCAGGTACGTGTGCGATATCCTGTCAAATGCCTTCTCCTGGTCTAAGCTGATTAAGCAGGTGTCCACCCCACTGTCCTGCACGTAGGCGATCGTATCCCTGAGTAGCGCCAGGCTATCAGAGATCTTCCTGCCAGGGACAGCGCAGGTCTGGTCCGGGTGAATCACCAGCTCAAGAGCAGACTTGCGCCTGTTGGCGATGACCTTTGCCAGGATCTTGTAGTCCACATTGAGCAGTAAAATGGGCCACCAGTTTTTGATTTCCTCCCTTTCCCCCTTCTGCTTGTAGATGAGGGTGATGATGCCTTTCCTCATTGATTCTGACATACTGCCAGCCAGAAGCATACCCTCATACACTTCCAGCAGGTCTGGGCCCATCCAGTCCCACAGAGCCGAATACAACTCGACCGGTAAGCCGTCGCTTCTGGGAGTTTTACTCGTCGCAAGGGACCGGACGGCCTTTGTCATCTCGTCCAGAGTTAACGGGTGGTCCAGACTCTCCCGCTCACTGTCGTTTAGGACCTCCGTGATAGACGACAGGAACGACTGGGAGGCCGTGCGGTCTGTGGGCTTGACGTCGTACAGCCTGGCATAGAAGGATTTGCTGATCCTCAGCATGTCAGGCTGCGAAAACGTCACAGAACCGTCTTCTCCCTTTAGGCTGGTGATCACAGAGCTCCCCCTGTGTACCTTTTGGAAGAAGAAGCGCGAACATGTCTCATTCTGCTCGATGGAGCGGACTCTGGAGTGGAAATGATTTTGGAGGACTCTGAGGCAAAGAGGAAGACTTGCTGGCCCTTCACCTCTTCGAGTTCCTCTGCGACATTGACTCCCATCGACTGCAACAGGAGCAGGTTTTGCATGCTCTTCTGGAGTTGGGACAATTCCCTCTGTCTCCCTCTCGCCTCCTGAACACCTTTGAGGATGAAGAACCTCTTGATATTTGTCTTGATTGTTTCCCACCAGTGCATCGGGGAATCGCAGAGGGGTTTTACGGTTCTCCAACCTTTGTAATCCCTCTTGAGTTCCTCCACGTTTTCCGGAGTCAACAGTTTCACGTTCAGCTTCCATATCCCTCTGCCAACTTTCTGGTTTTCCTGTGGGCAACAGTCAGCCAGTAGGAGGCAGTGGTCAGAGAAGAACACCGGTGTGACATCGATGGATCTGACCTTGAGTGTGTGGGACACAAACAGGCAGTCTATTCTGGAACGGACGGACCCGTCTGGTCTCGGCCAGGTGTATCTGTGCGGTGCTCCATCTGCAGAGTTGCTGAAGATGTCGCACAGCTTGGCGTCTTTTACAGCATCCATCAGGAGTTTGGACGTGGCGTCCAGTTTTCTGTCGGCTCTGCTGGATCGTCCAGCCGTATTGATGATGCAGTTGAAGTCACCACCCAGAATGACCGGCCTGGACGTCACCAGCAGCAGTGGGAGCTGTTGGAAGAGGGCCAGCCACTCGCTTCTGAGAGGCGAGGCATACACGTTAATTAGCCTTAAAGGGGAATTTTTGTTCATTACATCTGCTACGAGGAGGCGGACGCCCACCACCTCCTTAACTTCAGTGATGGTGAAGTGGCCTCCCCGCAGCAGAATGCCTAGGCCGGAAGACCAGCAGTCGTTGCCTCCTGACCATATGGATGGTCCATGGGCCCACCATCGTGACCACTGCCGGTAACTGCTGAAGTGCAGCAGCCCCCACTCCTGCAAGAACAGCAGGTCTGCTTTGACCTTGGCGAGGTACCCCAAGGTGGAAACACATTGTGTAGTGGATTTTACGCTACGCACGTTAATAGATGCAATTTTTAAATCCATGTTTAAGTTACAGGTTACAGTTCAAAACATTTACATTTCAAATAAACTGTCCTTTACATTGGAGACCTGTCCAGTGGCCGGTTCCTGCAAACATAGATTTTCAAAGTAAAAGTCTACTTCACCTGGGCTGGCATACTGGTCTTTTTTTTAAATTTCAAAATATATTTATTCATATAAAAATTTGTACAGTACATTCAAAAGCAGTTCAGTACATTTAGCTGCGGTCAGCAATCCCATACACTATATTTGGGTGCTGACAGCAGTTCCATTCGATACATTTCCTTGCTTTTCATTTCAAGTACAATTCGGTACAATACGGGATACATTGTAGTACATTCGACAAATTACATTATATGTGTCACTATACAGTACACGGAATGGGTGACGGTACATTTACATTTTTTCTTTTCAACGTGCATTATGAAACAGACCTTGCATTGTACATGGCACTACATAGGTGTTTATAGATGATGGTGCTCCATGTACACAAAAAAGAAGTTACAAGTACGGCCCGAGGGAAGTTTTGAACTGATTTCTGCCCCCGGGTTTATCGTGGCAGAAGGGCTTTAAACTGTGGCCCTTCCCCACCGTGCCCTTGGGGCGGCTGCACCAATTTTAAGTGCGTCCCTCAGCATGTAATCCTGGATCTTGGATTGCACCAGTCTGCAACACGCAGACATGGACATCTCCTTGCTCTGGAAGACCAGCAAGTTTCGGCAAGACCAAAGAGCGTCTTTGACTGAGTTGATGACCCTCCAGCAGCAGGGATGTCTGTCTCAGTGTGTGTCCCTGGGAACAGCCCGTAGAGCACAGAGACTTGTGTTCTGGAGCTGCTTAGGATGAACCTCGACAGCAACCACTGCATCTCTTTCCAAACCTGCCTTGCGAAGGCGCAATCCTGAAGGAGATGGGTGACAGTATCTTCTGCCCCGCAGTCGACTCGGGGGCACTGTGCCGTGCTGCTGAGACGTCGGCTGTGCATGAAAGCTCTGACGGGTAAGGCCCTCCTCACCGCCAACCAAGCTATGTCTTGGTGCTTGTGTGAAAGCTCTGGCGATGAGACGTTCTGCCAAACGTGTTCGACAGTCGGCTCAGCGAACCACCCGACAGGGTCCACCCTCTGCTTCTTTCGTAGGGTGTCCAGGATGTTACGTGCTGACCACTGTTTTATGGCCTTGTGGTCAAAGGGGTTTTTTGTGAAAAACTTTTCCACGAAGGACAGGTGGACAGGCAACAATGGGGACAGGTAGAACCTCAGCACGTAGTGACACTTGGTGTTTGCGTACTGGGGGTCTGTGCACAGCTTGATGCAGCCGCACACAAAGCTGGCCATCAGGATGAGGGCCACGTTCGGAACATCCTTTCCTCCACTGTCCAGAGATTTGTACATTGTATCTCTGCGGACACGTTCCATTTTGGACCTCCAGACAAAGTGGAAGATGGCTTGGGTGACTGCCGCGGCACAGGAGCGAGAGATGGGCCAGACCTGTGCCACGTGCAGCAAACCCGAGAGCACCTCACTCCTGATGACCAGGTTCTTTCCTGCCATGGAGAGGAAGCGCAGCTTCCACCATCCCAGTTTTTGCTTCACTTTGGCGATACGCTCTTCCCAGTTTTTGGCGCATGCCCCGTCCGCTCCGAACCATATTCCCAACACCTTCAGGTAATCTGGCTTAACGGTGAAGGGGATAAAGGATCGCGCGGTTGCCAAAGAACATGGCCTCGCTTTTGCTGCGATTGACCTTTGCTCCCGAGGCCAGTTCAAACTGGTCGCAGATTGTGAGCAATCTGTGGACCGACTGCGGATCCGAGCAAAAGATGGCCACATCATCCACATACAGAGAGGTCTTGACCTGAGCGCCTCCGCTGCCTGGGATCGTCACCCGTCTAATGCCCGCATCCTTCCTGATGGACCCGACAAAGGGCTCGATACAACACACAAACAAGACAGACGAGAGAGGACAGCCTTGCCTGACTCCAGATCTGATCAGAAAGCTTTCAGTTTCCCACTTGTTGATTAGAACTGTGCTACAGTTATACAGGGTATTGGTGAGACCACACCTGGAATATTGCGTGCAGTTTTGGTTTCCATATTTCCGAAAGGATATACTTGCTTTGGAGGCAGTTCAGAGAAGGTTCACTAGGCTGATTCCAGAGATCAGGGGGTTGACTTATGAGGAATTCAGATGAATGAGAGGTAATAGTATCGAAACGTATAAAATTATGAGGGGGCTTGACAAGGTGGATGCAGAGAGGATGTTTCCACTGATGGGGGAGACTAGAACTAGAGGGCATAATCTCAGAATAAGGGGCCGCCCATTTAAACAGAGATGAGAAGGAATTTCTTCTATCAGAGGCTTATAAATCTGGAATTTGCTGCCTCGGAGAGCTGTTGATTTTTGGACATTGAATAAATTTAAGACAGAAATAGACAGTTTCTTGAGTGATAAGGGGAGCGGGCGGGGAAGTGGAGCTGAGTCCATGATCAGATCAGCCATGATCTTATTGAATGGCGGAGCAGGCTGAAGAGCCGTACTCCTATTTCTTATGTTTAGCTCTGTCAAGCCCGTGTGGTGGCTGGTGTGCAAAGACCACCACACGTGAAAACAATCCACGCACAGGCATCCTCGCACGCTCCAAGATTTAGTTCGGGATCTGGAGTTTTAAGATTCTTCTGAAAGCTGGCGACCCCCAGGTGGGCAAGTTAACTCCCACAAACAAATGCTTTACTACGACATTCACAACTACAACAAGTAGAACCAATACCCAAATCATTAGTAGTTATCGCAACCTGTATAAAACCACACCTACTACATAACGCAAAGATCAGTCTGTTTTTGAACAATAAGACAGCCCCACTAAAGCAGGGCCTCGAAAAATTAATTAAAACTCTGAATGTTACTCTCCACGGAAATCTTTAGTAAAAGGCGAAAGATTTATGCGATCTGAAGAGAAACCAGAGTATACTAATTATTCACGCGCAGCTCCTCGCCCCCAAGCGACGGCTTGCCTCTTTAACGTTGTGGTGAGCCGCTAGAACTAATTTCTGGAAAAGATATATTACCACAAATCAATACAGCGCGAGGGAAAGTAACTGAAAACTTCAGTGTCCGTGAAAATCAGTTAAACCTGAAGTTTATTTTAGGCTCTTGCTAAGTATTATGAAGAACATTGTGGGTATGTAAATGAGCTTGAGCTTTGTGTGGGCTGGGTTTACAGTGACGTGTCCAATTCTTCGGTACAACTTTACTTCGGGTTTTTATTCTCTCTCGGTGTGTTTGAAGCTTAAGGTAAACATTTTGGATCAGTGCGGTTTCTGCTAGTGAGCAAACGTGTTTTAGTTCATACAGGAAGCCATTAACACAATGAGAGCAGACACAGCTCAGAGCCGTGCACTGTCCACGTCTAGTATCTATTCCACTGATTTCAATGATATAAACCAGACTTGTTGATGTATTGGTCTGAATTTTTTAAAATTTCAAATTATACTTTATTCATATAAAAATTTGTACAGTACATTCAAAAGCAGTTCAGTACATTTAGCTGCTGTCAGCAATCCCACACACGACATTTGGCTGCTGACGGCAGTTCCGTTGGATACATTTTCTTGCTTTTCATTTCGAGTACAATTCGGTACAATACGGGATACATTGTAGTACATTCGCCAAATTACATTACATGTGTCACTATACAGTCCACGGAATGGGCGACAGTACATTTACATTTTTTTTTCTTTTCAACGTGCATTACGAAACAGACCTTGCATTGTACATAGCACGACATAGGTATTTACAGATCATGGTGCTCCATGTACACAAAAAAGAATTACAAGTACGGCCCGAGGGGAGTTTTGTACTGATTCCTGCCCCTCGGTTTACCGTGGCAGAAGGGCTTTAAACTGTGGCACTTCCGCACCGTGCCTTTGCGGCGGCTGCACCAATTTTAAGTGCGTCCCTCAGCACGTAATCCTGGATCTTGGATTGCGCCAGTCTGCAACACGCAGACGTGGACATCTCCTTGCTGTGGAAGACCAGCAAGTTTCGGCAAGACCAAAGAGCGTCTTTGACCGAGTTGATGGCCCTCCAGCAGCAGGTGCTGTCTGTCTCGGTGTGTGTCCCTGGGAACAGCAAGTAGAGCACAGAGTCTAGTGTTACGGAGCTGCTCGGGATGAACCTCGACAGCAACCATTGCATCTCTTTCCAAACCTGCCTTGCGAAGGCGCAATCCTGAAGGAGATGCATGACAGTCTCGTCCGCCCCGCAGCCGACTCGGGGGCACCGTGCCGTGTTGCTGAGACATCGGCTGTGCATGAACGCTCTGATGTGTAAGGCCCTCCTCACCGCCAACCAAGCTACGTCTTGGTGCTTGTGTGAAAGCTCCAGCGATGAGACATTCTGCCAAACGAGTTTAACAGTCAAAAAATTCCAGAAGATTCGTCAAGCATGATTTCTCTTTTATAAATCCATTCTGACTTGGACCGATCCTGTCACTGCTTTCCAAATGCGCTGCTATTTCATCCTTAATGATTGATTCCAACATTTTCCCCACTGCTAATGTCAGGCTAACCAGTCTATAATTACTCGTTTTCTCTCTCTCTCCTTTTTAAAAAAGTGGTGTTATATTAGCTACCCTCCAGGTCCATAGGAACTGATCCAGAGTTGATAGACTGTTGGAAAATGTTCAACTATCAGGCACCGGGATTTATCGGCCTTCAATCCCATCAATTTCCCTAACACAATTTCCCGCCTAATAAGGATATCATTACGTTTCTCCTTCTCGCTAGACCCACTGTCCCCTAGTACATTCGGAAGGTTATTTGTGTCTTCCCTCGTGAAGACAGAACCGAAGTATTTGTTAAATTGGTCTGCCATTTCTTTGTTCCCAATTATAAATTCACCTGAATCTGACTGCAAGGGACCTACGTTTGTCTTCACTAATCTTTTTCTCTTCACATATTTACGAAAGCTTTTAAAGTCAGTTTTTATGTTCCCTGAAAGCTTCCTCTCGTACTCTATTTTCCCCCTCTTAATTAAACCCTTAGTCCTCCTCTGATGAATTCTAAATTTCTCCCAGTCCTCAGGTTTGTTGCTTTTTCTAGCCAATTTATATGCCTCTTCCTTGGTTTTAGCACTATCCTTAATTTCCCTTGTTAGCCACAGTTGAGCCACCTTCCCCATTTTATTTTTTACTTCAGACAGGGATGTACAAGAGCTGAAGTTCATCCATGTGATCTTTAAATGTTTGCCATTGCTTATTCACCATCAACCCTTTAAATATCCTTTGCCAATCTATTCTAGCCAATTCACGCCTCATACCGTCTAAGTTACCTTTCCTTCTGCTGTGTATCTGTAAAGCATGCACTCCCATGTTCCACCGCCAGGGAGCTCATCCCCTGAAGTCCCAAGGGATCCAGCATCCCTTGGGAGCACTGTAAATAAGCTGGCCCCTCAGACCTGTTCCTCACTCTGGAGTGTCTTATTAAAGACTGAGGTCACTGTTACTTTAACCTCCCTCTGTGCAGTCTCATCTGTGTTAGGAACACAATAACTGGTGGCGAGAATACGAATCCAACGCAAAGATGCAGCAAACAGTGGGCATCCTGGAGAAGGTCTCGGAGGGTGAGGACTGGGAAGCCTTTGTCGAATGGCTAGACCAGTACTTTGTAGCCATGGAGCTGGACGGAGAAGGAAGCGTTGAAAAAAGGAGAGCGATTCTCCTCACACTCTGCAGGGCACCGACCTACAGCCTCTTGAAGAATCTTCTGGCTCCCGTGAAACCCACAGATAAGTCATATGAGCTGTGTACACTGGTTCGGGAGCATCTTAACCCGAGGGAGAGCGTGCAGATGGCAAGGTATCAGTTCTACACGTGCCAGCCATCTGAAGGTCAGGAAGTGGCGAGCTATGTTGCCGAGCTAAGGCGACTTGCAGGACAATGTGAGCAAATGCTCAGAGACTTATTTGTACTGGGCATTGGCCACGAGACTATCCTATGAAAACTTTTGACTGTAGAGACACCGACCCTCAGTAAGGCCATTGCGATAGCACAGGCATTTATGTCCACAAGTGATAACAGCAAACAAATCTCTCAGCACACAAGTGCGAGCAATGTTCATAAATTAACTGGAACTGTGTTTGCGAGCAGAAATGTGCAGGGCAGAACCCACGAGTCTGCAACTGCCAGCAGGCTTCAGGTGGCCCAGATGACTCAGAGTCCCCAACAAAGGATGAATTCAAGGCAATTCACACCTTGTTGGCGTTGTGGAGGCTTGCATTCAGCCTATTCATGAAGCTTCAAAGGGTATGTTTGCAAGAGCTGTGGAACAATGGGGCACCTCCAACGAGCTTGCAAACGAGCTGCAAACTCTGCAAAACCTGCTAACCACCTCGTGGCAGAGGAAGATCAGTCCATGGCGTATCAAAGCAATTTCGAGCCTCAGAGAGAGGAGGCAGATGCTGAAGTACACGGGGTGCACATATTTTCGACAAAATGTCTACCTATAATGCTAAACGTAAAATTGAATGGCTTACCTGTAGCCATGGAATTGGACACTGGTGCAAGCCAATCAATCATGAGTAAAAAGATGTTTGAGAGACTGTGGTGCAACGAGGCATTCAGACCATCCCTGAGCCCCATCCACACAAAACTGAGAACGTACAGCAAAGAGCTTATCACCTGTCCTGGGCAGCGCCATGGTCAAGGTCACCTACGAGGGCACAGTGCATGAACTGCCACTCTGGATTGTCCCGGGCGATGGCCACACACTGCTTGGAAGGAGCTGGCGGGGCAAAATCCGCTGGAACTGGGATGACATCCGAATGCTATCACATGTTGATGAGACGTAATGTACCCAGGTTCTTAACAAATTTCCTTCCCTTTTTGAGCCAGGCATTGGAAACGTTTCTGGGGCGAAGGTGCGGATCCACTTGGTCCCAGTGGAACGACCCATTCACCACAAGGCGCGATGAGGGAGAGAGTGGAAATTGAGCTGGACAGGCTGCAATGCGAGGGAATCATCTCCCCTGTGGAATTCAGTGAGTGGGCCAGCCTGGTTGTTCCAGTACTCAAAAGTGATGGCACAGTCAGGATTTGTGACGATTATAAAGTAACTATTAATCGTTTCTTGCTACAGAACCAATACCCACTACCTAAGGCAGATGACCTATTTGTGACGCTGGCAGGAGGCAAGACATTCACCAAGCTCGACCTGACTTCAGCCTACATGATGCAGGAGCTGGAGGAGTCTTCGAAGAGCCTCACCTGCATCAACACGCACAAGGGACTATTCATCTACAACAGATGCCCGTTTGGAATTCGGTCAGCTGCAGCGATCTTCCCGAGAAACATGGAAAGCCTACTCAAGTCGGTACCACACATGGTGGTCTTTCAGGAAGACGTATTGGTCACAGGTCGGGACACCGCCAAGCACCTACAAAACCTGGAGGAGTTCCTCCAGCGACTGGATCACATAGGGCTGCGGCTGAAGAGGTTGAAATGCATCTTCATGGCAACAGAAGTGGAGTTTTTGGGGAGAAAGATCACGGCGGATGGCATTCGGCCCACAGATGCCAAGACACAGGCTATCAGGAATGCACCCAGGCCACAGAACATCACGGAGCTGCGGTCGTTCCTGGGACTCCTCAACTATTTTGGTAACTTCCTACCGGGGTTAAGCACCCTTGTAGAGCCCCTACATGTGTTATTGCGCAAAGGTGAGAACTGGGTATGGGGGAAAAAACCAAGTAATTGCTTTTGAGAAAGCCAGAAACATTTTAGGCTCCAACAAGATGCTTGTATTGTATAACCCGTGTAAAAGACTTGTGCTAGCCATGAACTCATTGAATGGCGGTGCAGGCTAGAAGGGCTGAATGGTCTGCTCCTGCACCTATTTTCTATGTTTCTATGTTTCTATGTGACGCATCGTCGTATGGAGTCGGGTGTGTATTACAACAAGCTTACATTGCGGGGAAGTTGTAAGCTGTCGCCTATGCTTCCAGGAGCTTGTCTATGGCTGAGAGGGCCTACAGCATGATTGAGAAAGAGGCATTAGTGTGTGTGTTCAGGGTAAAGAAAATGCATCAGTACCTGTTTTGCCTCAAATTTGAGCTGGAAACCGATCACAAGCCCCTCACATCCCTGTTCTCTGAAAACTAGGGGATAAATACTCATGCCTCAGCCCACATACAAAGGTGGGCACTCGCACTATCAGCGTATAACTATACCATCCGCCACAGGCCAAGCACCGAGAACTGCGCGGATGCTATCAGTTGGCTACCATTGCCCACCACGGGGGTAGAAATGGCGCAGCCTGCAAACTTGTTGATGGTGGCGCAGCCCACAGACTTGTTGATGGTCATGGAAGTGTTTGAAAATGATAAATCACCTGTCACGGCCGCCAGATTAGGACTTGGACCAGCCAAGATCCTCTGCTGTCCCGAGTAAAAAACTGGTTACTGCATGGGAGCTGGGCCAGCATCCTCGGTGAAATGCAAGAGCCAATCAAGCCATTCCAGCGGTGAAAGGATGAGCTGTCCATTCAGGCAGACTGCCTGTTGTAGGGTAACTGAATAGTGCTGCCAAAAAAGGGCAGGGAGATGTTAATCTCGGATCTTCACAGCACACACCCGGGTATAGTAATGATGAAAGCGATAGCCAGGTCCCACGTGTGGTGGCCTGGTATCGACTCTGACTTAGAGTCCTGTGTATGACAATGCAGCATATGTGCTCAGTTGAGCAACGTGCCCAGAGAGGCACCACTAAGTTTGTGGTCCTGGCCCTCCAGACCATGGTCGAGGATCCATGTCGACTATGCAGGCCCGTTTCTCGGTAAAATGTTCCTGGTGGTGGTGGATGCTTTTTCAAAATAGATTGAATGTGAAATAATGTTGGGAAGCAACACCACCACCATCATTGAAAGACTGAGGGTCATGTTTGCCACCCACGGCCTGCCTGACATACTGGTCAGTGACAACGGGCCATGTTTTACCAGTGCTGAATTTAAAGAATTCATGACCCGCAATGGGATCAAACATGTCACCTCGGCTCCGTTTAAACCAGCCTCCAATGGGCAGGCAGAGCGGGCAGTACAAACAATCAAACGGAGCCTTAAACGAGTAACAGAAGGCTCACATCAAACCCGCCTGTACCGAGTACTACTCAGCTACCGCACGAGACCGCACTCACTCACAGGGGTGCCTCCGGCTGAGCTACTCATGAAAAGGACACTTAAAATCAGACTCTCGCTGGTTTACCTCAACCTGCAGGCGGCAGCAACAAAATGTAAACAATGGTCGCGCCACTGTGTCACGGGAAATTGATCTGAATGACCCTGTGTATGTGCTAAACTATGGACATGGTCCCAAGTGGATTGCGGGCATGGTGATAGCTAATGAAGGGAGTAGGGTGTTTGTGGTCAAACTAGACAATGGACAAATTTGCAGAAAGCACCTGGACCAAACGTGGCTGCAGTTCACAGACTGCCCTGAACAACCCACAGCAGACATCACCTTTTTCGAGCCCACAACACACACTCAACAGATCAATGACACCACGCCGGACCAGGAAAGCGAACCCATCACGCCCAACAGCCCAGCAAGGCCAGGCTCACCTCGCAGCCCTGCAGTGCAAACAACATGCCAGCCCAGCGAGGGCACAGCCAACACACCAGAACAGACATTTATACTGAGGCGGTCCACTAGGGAAAGAAAGGCTAAGCATGGGCAAGGAAACCTCCGACTGATTACCACCTACCGCTCTCCCTCAGCTGGTGAATCAGTACCCCACTATATTGAACACCACTTGAAAGAAGCACTGAGAGTAGCAAGGATTGATTGAGTCCTGAAGGACATAGCTGCCAGATTGGGCCTGCGACACAATCATCACAGCCCCAGGAGATAGCTGCAGGGGTTTCTCAGGGCAGTGCCCTAGGCCCAATCATCTTGAGCTGCTTCATCAATGACCTTCCCTATGACCATCATAAGATCAGAAGTGGGAATGTTTGCTGATGACTGCACAGTGTTCAATGCCATTCGCAACTATTCCGATAATGAAGCAGTCCATACCCACATGCAGCAAGATCTGGATGAGATTCAGGCTTGGGCTGATAAGTGGCAAGTAACATTCACGCCACACAAGTGCTATCTCCAACAAGCCAGAGTCTAACCATCATCCCATGACATTCGATGGCATTACCATCGCCGAATCCCCCACCATAAGCATCCTAGGAGTCCATTGACCAGAAATTTAAATGGACCAGCCAAAAAAATAATGTGGGCAACAAGAGCCGGTCAGAGGCTGGGCATTCTGCGGCAAGTGTCTCACCTCCTGACTTCCCAAAGCCTTTACACCATCTACAAGGCACAAGTCAGGAGTGTGATGGAATGCTCTCCACTTGCCTGGATGAGTGCAACTGCAACAACACTCAAGAAGCTCGACACTATCCAGGGCAAAGCAGCCTGCTTGATTGGCATCCCATCCACCACCTTAAACATTCACTCCCTCCATCACCGACATACTGTGGCTGTCATGTGTACCATCTACAAGATGCACTGAAGCAATTCACCAAGGCTTCTTTGGCAGCACCTCCCAAACCCACAACCTCTACCACCTAGAAGGACAAGGTCAGTAGGCGATTGGGAACACCATTACCTCCAAGTACCCCTCCAAGTAACACACCATCCTTATTGGAAATATATCGCCGTTCCTTCATCGGCGCTGGGTCAAAATCATGTAACTCCCTCCCTAACAGTACTATGGGAGTTCCTTCACTAACTGCAATGGCACCAGCGACCTGAAAGACTTGCACGGGATTTGGACCAGCAAGCGCCAAATCCAGGTCACCATGAAAGTGGATGCCTGCAAAACCATCCTGCACCCACCCCCTCCAGCTTTGCCATCGGAGGAAGTCGGGGCTACATGGTGTACGCTGGCCAACCCAACGTGTGCTGGACCTGCGGGAAGGCAGGCCATGTGGCGGAAAGCTGCAAAACTGTCATCTGCCGAAACTGCAAGAACGAAGGCCACCAGACAAAGGACTGTAAGGATACCAAGTGCTGCAACCTCTGTGGTCTGGCTGGGCACCTTTACAAAAACTGCCCCAAACACAACTTCAGCTATGTGCAGGCAGCAAAGAACATTGCACGAGAGGAGGAGGAAGCTGAGGAACACAACGCTCCAGAGGAGACCTACACCCTCCCCCGACCAGTGCCCTGGGCAAAGAAGCAATCACCCTCGTGGACTCGGAACAAGTCAGGGAGGAAGAGAAGCCTGCTACGGCGAGCTGCAAAACACCAGCACCCAGCAGTGAAGCTCTCCCCCAGCGCACCGAGTCCAGGAACGAGGAGACAGCAGATGATGAAGCGGGATGGGAGACCATCAAGAAAAAGGCCCGCTAGCGTAAGGAGAACAGGCAAGCAAGGGCCCCTGCGGAAACGAAAGGGAAGAGGCGGCTAACGTCCACAACAGAGAGCAGTGACGGCAGCTCGTCTGATGATGAAAGGCGAGACAAAGCCCCTCACTACCGCCACCAGAACAAGAGGCAATACGCCAACCCACAGCCACAGGCGACCGGGAGCAGTGAAGTGACCAGCACAGCCCCGCTCCGGAAACCCGGGCGCAGCGAAGCACCCAGCTCACATGAGCTCCGGAACACCGGGAGCAAAGAAGCGACCAATGCAGACCAGCTCCGGGACAACGGGAGCAGTGAAGTGCCCAGCACACCCCACCTCCGGAATACCGGGAGCGACACAGCAATCGAAGCACACCAGCTCGAGAGCGCTGCGACTGATGAAAAGAGGGAACCACCAACACCAGGCGAGGACAGTGCAGAGGACATATCGGACTTTCTGACAACACTGCACCAGTTCCCCGGTCGAAACACTCCCACGGCAGAGGACGACAGGGGACTGGTGCAGAGGACTAGCAGAGTGAACAAGGGAGACCCAGTGGATGTGGTGTATTTGGACTTTCAAAAGGCTTTTGACAAGGTCCCGCACAAGAGATTGGTGTGAAAAATCAAAGCGCATGGTATTGGGGTTAATGACTGACGTGGATAGAGAACTGGTTGACAGAAGGAAGCAGAGAGTTGGGATAAACGGGTCCTTTTCAGAATGGCAGGCAGTGACTAGTGGAGTGCCGCAGGGCTCAGTGCTGGGATCCCAGCTCTTTACAATATACATCAATGATTTAGATGAAGGAATTGAGTGTAATATCTCCAAGTTTGCAGATGACACTAAACTGGGTGGCGGTGTGAGCTGTGAGGAGGACACTAAGAGGCTTCAGGGTGACTTAGACAGGTTAGGTGAGTGGGCAAATGCATGGCAGATGCAGTATAATGTGGATAAATGTGAGGTTATCCATTTTGGGGGCAAAATCATGAAGGCAGAATATTATCTGAATGGCAGCAGATTAGGAAAAGGGGAGGTGCAACGAGACGTGGGTGTCATGGTACATCAGTCATTGAAAGTTGGCATGCAGGTACAGCAGGCGTTGAAGGCGGCAAATTGTACGTTTGCCTTCATAGCTAGGGGATTTGAGTAGAGTAGCAGGGAGATCTTACTGCAGTTGTACAGGGCCTTAGTGAGGCCTCACCTGGAATATTGTGTTCAGTTTTGGTCTCCTAATCTGAGGAAGGACGTTCTTGCTATTGAGGGAGTGCAGCGAAGGGTCACCAGACTGATTCCAGGGATGGCTGGACTGTCATATGAGGAGAGACTGGATCAACTGGGCCTTTATTCACTGGAGTTTAGAAGGATGAGAGGGGATCTCATAGAAACATATAAAATTCTGACTGGATTGGACAGGTTAGATGTGAGAAGAATGTTCCCGAAGTTGGGAAGTCCAGAACCAGGAGACATAGTCTTAGGATAAGGGGTAGGCCATTTAGGACTGAGATGAGGAGAAACTTCTTCACTCAGAGAGTTGTTAACCTGTGGAATTCCCTGCCACAGAGAGTTGTTGTTGCCAGTTCATTGGATATATTCAAGAGTGAGTTAAATATGGCCCTTACAGCTAAGGGGATCAAGGGGTATGGAGAGAAAGCAGGAAAGTGGTACTGAGGGAGTGATCAGCCATGATCTTATTCAATAGCACTTCAGGCTCGAAGGGTCAAATGGCCTACTCCTGCATCTATTTTCTATATTTCTATGCTTCTATGTTTCCAAGGGATCCAATTAGAAAACTGGTGTTGGAAATAGATGTGACCTAATTTGATCCCATGTCAGGCATTTTCAGGCAGACTCCAGAGCTCACAGTGCTAACACTAATTGCTTAAGAAGGGAAAAAGGGATATGCCGAGTAATTACAGGCATGGCAGCCTAGCCTCAGTGGTGGGAAGATTATTGGAAAACTTCTGAAAGACAGGACAAATCTACATTTGGAAAGACAAGGATTAATTAGGGACAGCCAGCACGGATTTGTTAAGGGAAGATCGTGTTTGACTAATCTGATTGAATTTTTTGAGGAGGTAACCGGGAGGGTCGATGAGGGTAGTGTAGTATATCTGGACTTTAGCAAAGCTTTTGATAAGGTCCAACATGGTAGACTGGTCAAGAAAATTAAATCCCATGGGATCTCGGGCAAAGTGGCAAGTTGAATCCCAAATTGGCTCAGAGGTAGGAAGCAAAGGATAATGGTTGATGGATGTTTTTGTGACTGGGAGGATGTTTCCAGTGGGGTTCCACAGGGCTCAGTACTGGGTCCCTTGCTTTTTGTGGTATACATCAATGATCTAGATTTGAATATAGTGAGTATGACTAAGAAGTTTGCAGACAACACTAAAATTGGCTGTGTGATTGATAATGAAGAGGAAAGTCATCGACTGCAGGAGGATATCAATCTACTGGTCAGGTGGGCAGAGCAGTGACAAATGGAATTAATTTAGAGAAGTATAAGATAATGCACTTTGGGAGGGTTAATAATAAAAGGGTATACACATTAAGTGGCAGGCCACTTAAAAGTGTAGATGAACAAAGGGACCTTGGACTGCATATCTATACATCCCTGAAAGTAGCCGGCCAGGTGGATAAGGTGGTTAAGAAGGCATACAGAATGGTTGCCTTTATTGGCCGAGGCTTAGAAAACAAGAGCAGGGAGGTCATGCATAAATTGTATAATATGCTGGTTTGGCTACAGCTGGAGTACTGCGTGCAGTTCTGATCGCCATATTATAGGAAGGACGTGATTGCACTAGAGAGGGCGCAGAGGAAATTTACTAGGATGCTGCCTGGAATGGAGAATACATGGAGGGATTGGATAGGCTGGGTGGCCAAACTGGCGGCACAAAAGATTGAAGGCTTTGGCCAAAACGCAAGTGTTATATATGTATACTTGCATTTACTCTGTACAGCCACAAGACAGCTCAACCCCTGGAGTTCCAAGGGATCCCATAATCCCTTAGGAGCACAGATATTTAAAGAGGCTTCACTGGTTCGAGAGGCACTCTGGAGACCTGCAATAAAAGACTACGGTCATACGTTGCTTTGAGCTCACAGTGTTCAGTCTGACTCTTTCTCCATACACAACAACTGGCGACAAAGTACAGATAGCGAAGCCAAAGATGCATGAACAGTCGGCATCCTGGAGAAATTTTTAAAGGGAGATGATTGGGAAACCTTTGTGGTGTGACTCGACCAATACTTCGTGGCCAACGAGCTAGATGCGGAAGAGAGTGCTGCCAAACGTAGAGCGATCCTCCTCACCGTCTGTGGGGCACCAACATATGGCTTCATGAAGAATCTGCTCACTCCAGTGAAACCCACGGAGAAATTGTATGACGATTTGTGCACAGTGGTCCGAGAGCATTTGAACCCGAAGGAAAGTGTTCTGATGGCGAGGTACCAGTTCTACACCTACAAAAGGTTGAAGGCCAGGAAGTGGCGAGTTACGTCACCGAGCTAAGACGCCTTGCAGGACATTGCAAATTTGAAGGACGCTTGGAGCACATGCTCAGAGACTTTTTCCTACTTGACATTGGCCACGAAACCATACTTCACAAACTTTTGACTGTAGAGACCCCAACCTTGAGTAAGCCCATAGCGATAGCCGAAAGTGATGTTTTCGAATCGTAACGTACATGGTAGATCGCACATACCTTCAGCTACACGTCTGCAGATGTCTCAGAGTGCACGATCAAGGGTGATGAATGCAAGTCTATTAACACCTTGTTGGTGTTGCGGGGGTGATCATCATTTCCATTCATGCCGATTCAAAGGATACGTTTGCAAGGGCTGTGGAACAATGGGACACCTCCAACGAGTGTACAGGCGAGCTGCTAAGCCTGTTAAACCTGCAAATCACCACGTTGCAGAGAAGGACAGATCCACGGAGGATCACGACAACCCAGAGCCTCAGATAGAGGAGGCAGAGGTACATGGGGTGCACACATTCACCACGTGTTGTTCCCCGATAAAGCTGAATGTTGAACTAAATGGACTCCCGGTATCAATGGAGCTGAACACGGGAGCAAGCCAATCCATCATGGGCAAAAAGACTTTCGAAACATTGTGGTGCAACAAGGCCTCAAGGCCAGTCTTAACTCCAGTTCGCACGAGACTAAGAACTTACACTAAATAACTAATCCCTGTAATCGCCAGTGCTACCGTAAAGGTCTCCTGCGATGGAGCGGTGCACAAACTACCACTCTGGATGTTACCGGGCGATGGTCCCACGCTGCTCGGCAGGAGCTGACTGGGAAAGATACGCTGGAACTGGGATGACGTCCGAGCGCTATCGCCCGTTGATGATACTTCGTGTGCCCAGGTCTTAAACAAATTTCCTTCACTGTTCGAACCAGGCATCGGGAAATTCCAAGGGGCAAAATTGCAGATCCACCTAATTCCGAGGGTGTAACCTATCCATCACAAAGCGAGAGCAGTACCGTACATGATGAGAGAAAGGGTAGAGATTGAGCTAGACCGGCTTCAACGAGAGAGCATTATTTCAGTGATTGAGTTCAGTGAGTGGGCCAGTCCTATCGTCCCAGTCCTCAAGAGAGATGGCGCCATCAGAATCTGTGGCGATTACAAAGTAACTATCAATCATTTCTTCCTGCAGGACCAATACCCACTACCAAAAGCCGACGACCTCCTTGCAAAGCTGTCAGGAGGAAACACGTTCATGAAGCTGGATCTGACTTCAGCCTACATGACACAGGAACTGGAGGAATCATTGAAGGCCCTCACCTGCAACAACACACACAAAGGTATTTTTGTTCATAACAGGTGCCCGTTTGGAATCCGATCAGTGGCGGTGATATTCCAGAGAAACATGGAAAGTTTACTGGTCAGTCCCGCACACCGTGGTTTTCCAGGTCGACATCTTGGTCACAGGTCAGAACACAGTCGAGCATCTGCAGAACGTGGAGGAGGTTCTTAGTCGACTCAACCACGTGGGGCTCAGGTTAAAATGTTCGAAGTGCGTTTGCCTAGCGCCTGAAGTGGAGTTCTTGGGAAGGAGAGTTGCGGGTGATGGCATCAGGCCCACCAACGCGAAGACGGAGGCAATCGAGAATGCACCGAGGCCACAGAATGTAACGGAGCTGCGGTCGTTTCTGGGACTCTTGTACTACTTTGGTAACTTCTTACCAGATCTCAGCACACCCCTAGAACCACTGTATGTCTTACTACAAAAAGGGGGCGAATGGGTTCGGGGCAAAAGCCAAGAAAATGCCTTTGTAAAAGCGAGAAAATTGTTATGCTCAAACAAATTGCTTGTGTTGTATGATCCATGTAAGCATGTGATGTGTCATCATATGGCGTCGGGAGTGTATTGCAACAAGCTAATGATTTGCTTTTGCATCCAGGAGTCTGTCTAAGGCTGAGAGAGCCTACAGCATGATTGAAAAAGAAGCATTAGCATGTGTCTATGGGTAAAGAAAATGCATCAATACCTGTTTGGGCTAAAATTCGAATTGGAAACTGACCATAAACCACTTATATCCCTGTTTTCCGAGAGTAAAGGGATAAATACCACGCATCGGCCCACATCCAGAGATGGGCACTCACATTGTCTGCATACAATTATGCCATCCGCCACAGGCCAAGCACAGAAAACTGCGCCGATGCTCTCAGTCGGCTGCCATTGCCCACCACGTCGGTGGAAATGGCGCAGCCTGCAGATCTAGCCCTGGTTATGGAAGCATTTGAGAGTGAGCAATCATCTGTCACCGCCCAGCAGATCAAAACCTGGACAAGCCAGGACCCCTTATTATCCCACGGAGCTGGTCCAGTGTCCCAGTGGAAATGCAGGAAGAGATAAAGCCGTTCCGTGGTGCAAAGATGAAATGTCTATACAGGCAGACTACCTTCTGTGGGGCAATCGAGTAATGGTCCCCAAGAAGGGCAGAGACACCTTTCAGGAACTTCCAATGACCTCCATAGTACCCACTCAGATATCATGATGATGAAAGCGACAGCCAGATACCACGTGTGGTGGCCCGGTATCGATGCGGACTTAGAGTCCTGCCTTCACAGATGTAATACATGCTCGCAGTTAAGCAATGTACCCCGGGAGCCGCCACTAAGTTTATGATCTTGGCCCTCCAAACCATGGTCTAGGGTACACGTTGACTATGCAGGCCCGTTCTTCGGTAAAATGTTCCTTGTGGTTGTAGACGCATACTCCAAGTGGATTGAATGTGAGATAATGTTGGCTAGCACGTCCGCTGCCACTACTGAAAGCCTGCGGGCCATGTTTGCCACACACGGCTTACCCAATGTCCTGGTGAGTGACAACGGACCATGTTTTACCAGTACTGAGTTCAAAGAATTCATGACCCGTAATGGGATCAAACATGTCCCATCTGCCCCGTTTAAACCAGCGTCCAATGGTCAGGCAGAGAGAGCAGTGCAAACCATCAAGCAAGGCTTGAAGAGGGTAACTGAAGGCTCACTGCAGACTCGCCTATCCCGAGTCCTGCTCAGCTACCGCACAAGACCCCACTCACTCACTGGGATCCCACCTGCTGAACTGCTCATGAAAATAGCACTTACGACAAGGCTCTCGTTAGTTCACCCTGATCTACATGAACAGGTAGAGAGCAGGAGGCTTCAACAAAGCACATACTATGATAGCGCAAATGTGTCACGCGAGATTGAAATCAATGATCCTGTATTTGTTTTAAATTATGGTCAAGGTCCCAAGTGGCTTCCCGGCACTGTCGTGGCCAAAGAGAGGAGTAGGCTGTTTCTGGTCAAACTTTCAAATAGACTCATTCACCGGAAACACTTGGATCAAATCAAACTCAGATTCACGGACTATCCTGAGCAACCCACCTTGGACCCTACCTTCTTTGATCCCCCAACCTACACACCAGTGGCAACTGGCACCACAGTTGACCATGAAGCAGAACCCATCATTCACAGCAACCCTGCAGGGCCCAACAAATGATTCAACAACACCAGCTTTCACACCGAGACGATGAACCAGGGCAAGAAGGGCCCCAGATCGATTCACATTATAAACAGTTACACTATTGACTTTTGGGAGGGGGGGGGCTGTTGTTATAAAAGTATACTTGCATTTACTCTGTACAGCCACAAGACAGCTCAGCTCCTGGAGTCCCAAGGGATCCCATAATCCCTTGGGAGCACAGGCATTTAAAGAGGCTTCACAGGTTGGAGAGGCACTCTGGAGACCTGCAATAAAAGACTACGGTCACACGTTACTTTGAGCTGACAGTGTTCAGTCTGACTCTTTCTCCTTACACAACAGCAAGCCGAAAGGACGATGATACACACCGAATGGCGGCCAACCGAGCGGCGAACCAGGGGGTTCGAAATACCATTCAAGTGACTGCTAAGAAAGCGGGAAGAATAACGACAATCGACTGGTCCTTCTTTATCTAGAACATCCTGCTTGAAGCGTGCAGCATGAAGATTGCAGAGATCTTCGCCTTGCATAAATTTCCGAAGAGAGGCTACTTTGATGTAACCTTCAGAAACGTCACCCAATGCCTAAAATTCCTGAAGGCATTGAAGGAGATGGCTGAACCACTGTGGTCAATGGTGACTGCAGAACCACTGTTCCCTTCCATCGCAGAGGAAGCACACAATCACAGTGCATATGTACAACCCTCACATCCCAGTCATTGATGTGCTGACATTCCTCGCCAGATAGGCAAAGCGTGGACGTGAATGACTGGTATGGGATTTGGACCAGCAAGCGCCACATCCAGGTCACTTTAAAAACAGACACCAGCGGAACCATCCTGCATCCGCCCCCCCACCCCAAGTTTCGCCATCGGGGGAAGTCGGGGCTACATGGTGTATGCCGGACAACCCAATGTGTGTCGGACCTGCGGGAAAGCAGGCAACGTGCCTGCAAGATGCAAAGCAGTCATCTGCCGCAAGTGCAAGAAGGAAGGACACCAGACAAAGGACTGCAAAGAAAGCAAGTGCTGTAACCTTTGTGGTCAGGCTGGACATCTGTACAAGGCCTGCCCCAAGCATAATTTCAGCTTTGTGCAGGCGGCAAAGAACATGGTGACACGTGAGGAGAAGCTGAGGAGCGCAACGCCCCAGAGGAGACCTACGCCCCCCACCCCCCACCCTCCACCAAGACACCGTGCGAACAAACGACCACCCTAGTCGACACTGACCGATAGGAGGAAGGGAAGTCTGCTATGGCAAGCCGCCAGACACTAACACCCAGCAGTGAACTCCCCTCCCCGGGACACCGAGTCCATGGACGAGGAGGGAGCAGAAGGGGAACAGGATTGGCAGCTCATCACCAAGAAAAAGAAGAAGGCCCACAAGCCTAAGGAAAAGCGGCCTCCTGCAGAAATGAAAGGCAAAAGACGACTACTGTCCATGACGGACAGCAGTGGCTGCAACTCTTCCAATGACGAAGGGTAGTGAGGCAAAAGCCCCCACTACCACCATCAGAAGAAGAGGCAAAACGCAAATGTGACCAGCGCAGCCCAGCTCCGGGACACCGGGAGCAGTGAATTGCCCAGTACACCACAGCTCCGGGAAACCGGGAGCAGTGAAGTGCCCAGCACACCCCAGCTCCGGGACACCGGGAGCAGTGAAGTGCCAAGCACACCCCAGCTCTGGGACCCCGGGAGCAGTGAAGTTCCCAGCACACCCCAGCTCTGGGACCCCGGGAGCAGCGAAGTGACTGATGCACCCCAGCTCCGGATTTCTGGGAGCAGCAAAGTGACCGATGCACCCCAGCTCCGGAATACCGGCAGCGACGATGCAACCAATGCACCCTAGCTCTCGAACATTGTGAGCGACGACACCACAGGGGATGAACAGAAGGAACAACCAACACCAGGTGAGGGCAGCCCAGTTGACATGGAGGACCTCCCGTCGGCGGTGCTGGTGTCTCCTTGTCGAAGAACCCCGAAGCAGAGGACAACCCATATCTCAACCCATGTGCAGTAGAAGATTTTACAGCTAACCTATGTATGTGGGACCAGGCCACAGGGCCAAAGAACTGCGCGTTATAATGTAATGTTTGGACTGTAATCACCAATTTTAAAATGGGTTTAAAGATTGCATCCATTAATGGGCGTAGTGTTAAGTCGGCTACACGATGTGTTTCCACCTTGGGGTACCTCGCCAAGATCAAAGCAGACCTGCTGTTCTTGCAGGAGTGCGGACTGCTGCACTTCAGCAGTTACCAGCAGTGGTCGCACAGACCATCCATCTGGTCAGGAGGCAACGATTGCCGTTCCTCTGGCCTGGGCATTTTGCTGCGGGGAGATCACTTCACCATCACTGAAGTTAAGGAGGTGGTGGGTGGCCGCTTCCTCGTAGCAGATCTACTGTATAAATATGTTCCTCTAAGGATAATTAACGTGTATGCCTCGCCTCTCAGAAGCGAGCGGCTGGCCCTCATCCAGCAGCTCCCACTGCTGCTGGCGACATCTAGACTGGTCATTCTGGGCGGTGATTTCAATTGCATCATCGATGTGGCTGGACGATCCAGCAGAGCCGACAGCAAACTGGACGCCACGTCCAGACTTCTGATGGACACGGTAAAAGATGCCAAGCTGTGCGACGTCTTCAGCAACCCTGCAGATATACCTGGTCGAGACCAGACAGATCCGTCCATTCCAGAATAGACTTCCTGTTTGTGTCCCGCACGCTCAAGGTCAGATCCACCGATGTCAAGCCGGTGTTCTTCTCCGACCACTGCCTCCTACTGGCCAAGTTCCACCCACAGCAACACCAGAAAGTTGGCAGGGGGATATGGAAGCTGAACGTGAAACTGCTGACCCTGGAAAACGTTGAGGAACTCAAGAGGGATTACAAAGGTTGGAGAACCATAAAACCCCTCTGTGATTCCCTGATGCACTGGCGGGAAACAATCAAGATGAACATCAAGAGATTCTTCATCATCAAAGGTGTTCAGGAGGCGAGGGGGAGACAGAGAGAATTTTCCCAACTCCAGAAGAGTATGCAAAACCTGCTCCTACTGCAGTCGATGGGGGTCGATGTCGCGGAGGAACTGCAAGAGGTGAAGGGCCAGCAAGCCTTGCTCTTTGCCTCAGATTCCTCCAAAATCATCTTCCGCTCCAGAGTCTGCTCTGTCGAGCAGGATGAGACGTGTTCGCATTTCTTCTTCCAAAAGGTACACAGAGGGAGCTCTGTGATCAACAACCTAAAGGCAGAAGACGGTTCTGTGACGTCTTCACAGCCTGACATGCTGAGGATCAGCAAATCCTTCTATGCCGGGCTGTACGATGTCAAGCCCACAGACCGCACGGCCTCCCAGTCTTTCCTGTCGTCTATCTTGGAGGTCTTAGATGACAGCAAGCGGGAGAGTCTGGACCACCTGTTAGCTCTGGATGAGCTGACAAAGGCCGTCCGGTCCTTCGAGATGAGTAAAACTTCCGGAAGCGATGGCTTACTGGTCGAGTTGTATTCGGCTCTGTGGGATTGGATGGGCCCAGACCTGCTGGAAGTATGCTTCTGGCCAGCAGTATATCAGGCTCGATGAGGAAGGAACATAAGAGGATAAGAACATAACAATTAGGAGCAGGAGTAGGCCATCTAGCCCCTCGAGCCTACTCCGCCATTCAACAAGATCATGGCTGATCTGGCCGTGGACTCAGCTCCACTTAGCCGCCCGCTCCCCATAACCCTTAATTCTCTTATTGGTTAAAAATCTATCTATCTGTGATTTGAAAACATTCAATGAGCTCGCCTCAACTGCCTCCTTGGGCAGAGAATTCCACAGATTCACAACCCTCTGGGAGAAAAAATTCCTTCTCAACTCGGTTTTAAATTGGCTCCCCCGTATTTTGAGGCTGTGCCCCCTAGTGCTAGTCTCTCTGACCAGTGGAAACAACCTCTCTGCCTCTATCTTGTCTATCCCTTTCATTATTTTAAATGTTTCTATAAGATCACCCCTCATCCTTCTGAACTCCAACGAGTAAAGACCCAGTCTACTCAAGGCTTCATCACCCTCATCTACAAGCAGAAGGGGCAGAGGGAGGAAATTAAATTGATGAAGTTGGACCCTACTGGGATCGAGTAAGGAGATTTGTGATGGAATTATGCAAACAATTACAATTACATGATCTGAATGCACACGCCAGGGATCAGCAAGTGATCAAGGACTTGGAAACTGGCACCAAGGAACAAAAGGCTCAGATACCACAGGTTGGGAGCAAGGTAATGGTAAAAATAAACCACAAAAATCCAGGATTCTCACCAAAATGGATAGGCCCTCACCAGGTAATAATGGTAAGGGACACGTGCGCGTGTGTGGTGATAGGTGGAACCGGACGGTGGAAACATTGGACACAGTTAAAAATGTTCTGCATAACATGAGACCCTAACTGACCAGTAATGACCGGGAAAACATGTCGTGTTTTACAGAACCTTAGTCCTAGTAGGAGGATAATGGGGAACCCCATCTTACTCCACGACCCAGCGGTAAGTTGCCTAGATGGTTATCAAGGAAATATTTCCACTACAAACTCAATCATTTGCAGAAGACACCAAAGGGGACTACTTGAAGTGGAATGGAAAAGCCCGGATAAGGGACACTCATGGCAGAACTAATCATTGACATGCATGAATAGCTCGGACCAAGGAAATCCACACAAGTGTGTGTGGGTAAGATGTAACCTCACCAGGGAGGCAGAGGGGACTACCCCCATACCCATCAGGGAATCACAATGCGATAATGTTTCCTTCTGGGGAATGTTTGTGTGTAAGGTAGAGATCCCAACCACCACAATAGCCCCAACCACAGCGATCCCAGAACCCCCAGAATGCCCAAACATGACACAGGGGGCAAGCAGGGGATTTGTAGTGAAAATAACTAAAGACAAAATCCACTTAGAGGTACGCCAAAGGGTAATTACGGTATTGTTAAACCTAATGGATATAATGATCCCACTGTTTTGCAGTAACAAAACTATAAACTTATATAAAAACCTAACCCTAAGAGCCCTTGAGGGGCACGAATCCAAGACTATGAAGTTCAATGTAAAAAAGCCGAACAAAAACGGGAAAAGCGGGAGGAGAAAGAGGGGAATATTAGAAATGGTGGGCACGGGATACATGGTGGGTGTTGCGATGGTTAATACAACAGATCTTCAAACAATAACAGAGCAGGTCATCACTCTCACACAGATCTTAAAAGGACTGCTGGAAAAGGGTGATGATAACGAGAAAATGCAGACCGAGCAAGGGGATGGGGTGGAATGGGAACGGCTACAGGTTGCCACCTCATTGACCTCGGGCTCAAGGGAGCAGTAAAGAAAATCCAAAGAGGAACTAATATAACCAGATAACCATATAAGACGAGTGGCACCTGGAAGAAGGGAAGAACTGGGTCCTTGATCATGCGTTGGTACAACCAATCACGTCACTGTTAAGCTCCGTCCACAAGCACACCTGTATAATTAAGGTGTAATCTGAACAGCTCGATGGAGATCCTCACTCAGGTGGCAAGGACGTGAGATTCACCCCCTGCACGTGCTGGAATAAAAGATCGTTGAAACTTATTCAAGGTATCCGTCTATTAAATCCGGGCTTGTTAAGAGAGGAGAAGGGTGAGTCTCCCTTTCCTTTTCCTTTTCCTGGTACAGCACGGGTCAGATATAGAGTAAAGCTGCCTCTACAATGTCCCATCAAACACTCCCATGGCTGGTACAGCACGGGATTAGATACAGTGTGAAGTTCCCTCTACACTATCCCATCAAACAGTCCCAGGGGCAGGTACAACATGGCTCAGATACAGAGTAAAGCTCCCTCTACACTGTCCAATCAAACATTCCCAGGGGCAGGTACAACATGGCTCAGATACAGAGTAAAGCTCCCTCTACACTGTTCCATCAAACACTCCCATGGTAGGTACAGCACGGGTTAGATACAGAGTAAAGCTCCCTCTACACTGTCCCATTAAACACTCCCAGGGCAGGTGCTGCACGTGTTAGATACAGAGCAAAGCTCCCTCTACACTGCCCCATGAAACACTCCCTGGGCAGGTACAGCACGGGTCAGATACAGGGTAAAGATCCCACTACACTATCCCATCAAACATTCCCAGAGCAGGTACATCACGGGGTTAGATACAGAGTAAGTCTCCCTCTACATGCTCCGTCCCTTCTGCCGCTAAAACCCTCCAGGCTTTTGTCACTTCCAGGCAGGACCGATCCAATGCTGGCGTGTCCCAACTCCCATCTTGCTCCCTCCATAAACTTAAACTCACCCAAACTCTGCTGCACATAACCTAACTCGCAACAAGTCCCTTTCACACATCACCCCTTGCTTGTTAAACTGCATTGGCTCTCTGTCCAGCAACGTCTCGATTTTAAAATTTTCATTTTCGTGTTCAAATCCCTCCATGTGGTCGTCCATGCCCTGTCCATGAAAAGCCCGTGATCCACCCAGAACTAGGTCCCTTGCTTTTTGTGGTATATATCAATGATTTAGACTTGAATGTCGGAGGTATGATTAAGATTTCAGGTGATACAAAAATTAGTCGTGCAGTTAAAAAGAAGAAGACATTTGCAGACTGCGGGAAGATAGCAAGGGATTGATCTGGTGGGCAGAACAATGGCAAATGGAATTCAATCCAGAGGGAGGGCTAACAAGGCAAAGGAATACACATGGAATGGTAGGATACTGAGAGAGGAACAAAGGGACCTTGGAATGCATGTCCACAGAACTCTTTTTGGGAGGAAACTAAAACATTAACTCATTAAATCGTGTCCCCCCGATCTGGGGGACACACCAAACATTTTCAAGGCCCTTTTTTTTGCTTTTTGTTTTTTTTGTGGTTTTTTTTTTAGTTTTTTTTTGGGGCACTAAAATCATATTTTTTTTCCTCCAAGTGTCCCCTATAAAAGGGGAAGGGGACACTAAAAACACCGGCAATTAAAACAAATTAAACTTTAAAATATAAAATCAAATTAAAATTTGGTTGCCGGGCGTGATGATGCACTCCAGTCCCTCCGGTGCCCACCTCTCGCGGAAGGCCACGAGTGTACCGGTGGACACCGCGTGCTCCATCTCCAAGGACACCCTGGCAAGGATGTACACGTGGAAGAGAGGCAGGCAGTCAGGCTGAACGACCCCCTCGACTGCCCGCTGCCTGGACCGGCTGATGGCACCCTTGGCCGTGCCCAGGAGCAGTCCTACGAGGAGGCCCTCGGACCTATCCGCTCTCCTCCGCACAGGGTGCCCAAAGATCAGGAGTGTGGGACTGAAGTGCAGCCAGAATTTCAGGAGCAGCCCCTTTAAATAATGAAACAGGGGCTGCAACCTCGTGCATTCGGAAAAAACATGGAACACGGACTCTTCCAGACCCCAGAAATTGCAGACGGCCTGGGAGCCCGTGAACCGGCTTAACAATTTATTGCACGGCATTGCTCCGTGCACCATCCTCCAGGCCAAGTCCCCGATAAGTAGTGGGAGGACTCCCGCATAGAGTGCCCTCCATCGGGGACCCCTGCCTCCTCCGGACAGCAAGATGATACGCCATGGTGTGTCCGGACGGCAGGTGAGGATGGCAAATTTGAGAGTGTGCAGGAGCAGCCAGTACAGGAAACCCCTCCGCGCAGAACTGAAATGCACGTGGGGGGATTTCCTCGAGGAGGCTCAAGTTGTGAGGCGCCGGCTCCCGAGGGAGGTTCCGGGGTTTGGCGCCGATGAGGAATTCCTTCCGGACGGGGGTCAGTTCGGACGGGATTTCCCACGTGCTCGAGCCTCCTCGACACACCAAACGGAGTCGGGGCCCAGAGCTGTTTTTAGCGACTCGATGGCATCGGCTGCACCGCGGACATTGGCAGAATTTAGACGCTGTGCCAGCGTGTCTGGCGCCATCCAGCCCACTCCTCCACCATCGAGCAGGTCCCTGACCCTGGTCACCTCACCAGCCACAGCCCTCTCGTCCGATCGGCACCTAAAACCTCGGTCGTGGAGGTACGGATTCCCGAGCAGCAGCTCCTGCAGGACAGCCGCCACTCCAGCCGGTGGAGAGCTGCGCTTGGTGGAGACTTTGTTCCAGACCCTGATGAGTTCCTTGTAAAAGACAGGTACTCCTGGAAGGCGGTCCTGACGCCCCCCAAGCTCACAAACAGGAGCTGCATGTCGTAGTTGAGGCCGTGCTGCTGGCAGAAGAAATACGTCGCCAGAGCACGCCACCTGGGAGGGGGCTCGATGTAAAGGTATCTCTGCATGGTTTGAAGACGGAAAGTCGCAAGCTGGGTGCTGACGCACACCAACGACTGACCGCCCTCCCCAAGCGGGAGACTCAAGACCGCGGCAGAGACCCAGTGCTTCCTGTTGTTCCAGAAGAAGTCCACCAGTTTCTTCTGTATCTTGGTGACAAACGCAGGGGGAGGGGTCAAAGTGACCAGCCGGTACCACAACATGGCGGCCAGCAGCTGGTTTATGACTAGCGCTCGACCCCTGTAGGACAGCACTCGGAGCAGTCCTGTCCAGCGCCCTAGGCGAGCGGCGACCTTTGCCTCCAGCTCTTGCCAGTTCGCCGGTCAGGCTTCCTCTTCGGGGCTAAGGTAGACTCCCAGATAGAGGAGATGGGTCGTGCTCCAGGAAAAAGGCCTGAGCTCCTCCGGCAGGGAGTCCACTCACCACTGACCCACCAGGAGTCCAGAACATTTCTCCCAGTTGATCCTGGCAGAGGACGCGGCCGAGTAAATCTCCTGGCACTCACGCATCATCTGTAGGTCAGCGGGATCCTCTACTGTGAGGAGCACGTCATTGGCGTAAGGCGAGAGGACGACCTCCATGCCCGGTCCTTGCAGAGCCAGTCCCGTCAACCTTGTCCGCAGGAGGCGCAAGAAAGGCTCCACGCAGATGGCATATAACTGGCCGGATATGGGGCATCCCTGGCGCACCCCTCTCCCAAAGCGAAGGGGCGCCGTCAAGGACCCATTAACCTTTGTCAGACACTTCGCAGTGGCGTACAAAAGTCCGATCTGGGCGACGAAATGGATCCCGAACCCGAAAGCGCGCAGAGTTCCGAACAAATAGTTGTGATCAACCCTGTCGAACGCCTTCTCTTGGTCGAGAGATAGGAAGACGACCGACAGACCAGCCTCCTGGGAATGATGGATGAGGTCCCGGACCAGATGGATGTTATCGTGGATTGTCCGGCCCGGGACCGTGTAGGACTGGTCGGGGTGGATCATATGGTCCAGCATGGCGCCAAGGCGAGCAGACATCGCCCTGGCGAAGATTTTGTAGTCCGTGCTGAGGAGGGAGACCGGGCGCCAGTCCTTAAGGAGACGGAGATCGCCCTTCTTAGGCAGCAGGACGATGACTACGCTGCGCCAAGAGAGAGGCATCTCTCTGGTCGCCAGACTTTCCCCCAGGACCCGTGCGCAGTCGCCCCCCAGGACGTCCCAGAACACCCTGTGGAACTCCACGGTCAGCCCCTCTATCCCCGGAGCTTTTCCCCTCGAGAGCCGGTCGAGGGCACTGGTCAGCTCCGCCAGGCTTAGCGGAGCTTCCAGATTTTCGGCGCCCTCCGGGCCGACCTTCGGCAGGTCCTCCCACAAAACTCTACGCACTTCCTCGCTGGACGGCTCCGGAGAGAACAGTGCCCCGTAATATTCACGGGCCCTGTTGTTGACGCCCTCCGGATCCGAGACGAGAGAGCCGTCGTCGGCCAGCAGCATCAAGAGCTCCTTACGGACACTCTGTCTTTTTTCCAGCGAGTAGAAGAAGGGGGAGCCGCGGTCCAGATCCCGCAGGAACCGGATCGGCGACCTCACGAACTTGCCTCGGGTCCTGACGAGCTGCAGGTCCTTCAGAGCGGCCTTCTTCACTTCGTACACCAACCGCAGGGCCGGGTCCTCGACGACTTGACCGAGACGGGACTCCAGCTCGAGCACCTCTTTTTCTAGGTGCCCGACCCTGGCTGCCCACCTCTTGGACGACCCCCTCGCGTACTCTTGACAGAAGACACGGACGTGAGCCTTGACCACGTCCCACCATAGCCTCAAGGAGGGGAAGCCCCCCTGCTTCCTTCTCCAGTCGACCCAGAAACGACGGAACGAGTCCTGGAATATGCACGTCCTCCAGCAGCTGGTTGTTAAAATGCCAGTACGCAGACCCCGTCCTCGCGCGGAGCGAAGTGAGCTCCGCCCACACCAGGTGGTCGTCCAAACACAGCACCGGCCGCATGGAGGCCGCCGGGACGCAGAAAACGTACGCCCGAGACACGTAAAAGCGGTCGACTCTGGACCATCCTACTCCAGGCCTCACCCAAGTAAAGGCGCTGGAGTCGGAATGGAGATTTCGCCAGACGTCCACTAAGTCGAAGGACCCGACCAGGTCCCTCAACTTCTCCATCGCCGTCATGCTCTGCGGGGCACTGGAGCGGTCCCTTGCCTCGAGGGTGCAGTTAAAATCCCACCCGAGGACAATGCAGTCGCCGATGTCGACGGAGCCAAGAAGAGCGGACACTTCTTCGAAAAAGTGCGCTTGCCGCGGGCCGGGCTGAGGGGCGTGCACGTTCACGAGATGGAGCGACACATCCCCCAGGCAAAGCATGACATGCAGCAAGCGGCCTGGCACGGGCTCCTCGACCCCCAAGATCTCCGGCTGAAAATGCAGGGTCATCAAAATGGCCACCCCACAAGAAGTGGCGGCGAATTGGCTCATGCGGACCTCTCCTTGCCATTCCAGGAGCCATGTGGCTTCATCTCCCGGAATGGTGTGGGTTTCTTGCAGGAAGCACACCGCATATTTCCCCTCCCGCAGGAGCGAAAATTTGTTAAACCTACGGCGTGCCTCTGCCGCCGTTGATGTTGAGGCTGGCTATGGTTATCTTCATGACAAAAGCATAGTGCAACCTCTACCTAACCTATTGTGGGGGGGGGGGAGTGGAGTCGTTTGTTGACCTCCACTCCTTCAGCAGCCCAGCGAGGAACCTTTTGAGCCGGCACAGCTCAAGGCCTTGTACCTTTGATAAGGACCCGCACGCGGCCATGGTTTTAGCAGCGGCGTGGACAGACGCGATGAGCAGCCCCGGCTCGGACCATCTTTCCCGGGCCAGATGGGATTGGTCGCGGCGACTCCGGCACTGGACGAAAAAGTCCCGGAGTTCCTTTACAGGAATGAGGGAGGACTCAGCGGCGGGCACCAGGAGATCCACCGCCTCACTGGCGATGGAATCGAGATCTTCTCCCTCATCCCCCACCGAGTCCCCGTTCCCCTCCGGGAGGTTGCCGCCAGCAGCCGGCCCGTCGAACGCACGAGGTATGGCAAACGGACCGGCCGCTCCATCCGGCCCTGGCTCTGCCCCGATCCCACCTCCAGGATCGTCGGCAGAGGAGTCCCCACTGGGCTCTTTTAAAAGTGGTGCTGGGTCAGGAAGCGACAGCGGAAGGGGTTCCTCCTCCGCCCCAGGAACCGGGGAACACGGAGAGACCTGGTTTAGGAAATTCTCCAGGTCCTCCAAGTTCCCCAGCTCCAAAGTAGGGGGCGAGGGTTGGTGTTCTTCCCCCTCCCCGCCGCCAACACCGGCCCAGCTTGTGGATGTATATTAAAAAATTTTAAATTTTCATTTTCTGCCGAGTCGTGCAAGTCCCGGGGGAAGTTGGATGAAGGCTGGGCGGGCTCAGGTTCGGCCTTTTAGGACCCGCCCGCCTCAGTCCCCGGGACACACGACCCGGCGGCTACGCATTCCTCCGCTGGCCCCACACCCCCCACGACAGGTAGATCTTCCACGCCATCCCCGGGAGGCAGAGGCTCAGCAGCCTCGACTGTCTCACCCTCCCCGGGAACAGACTCCTCTCGCCTACGGCGCAGTTTGGGGGCGCTGGTGGGGGATGTGGGACACGCGGCGGGCACCAACTGCTCCGCAGAGGGATGTTGTTCCCCCTCTGCCTCATTAGAGCGGCGCCTCCTTTTGTTCCTGGGGGGCCGCAGAGGCAGGGAGACCTCCATGTCTGCCGAGGCCTCCCGCTCCACTCCCCCCTTTTTATTATCTTGTCCGCGCCCGAGCCCCTCTGTGATATTGGTCAAGGGCTCGGGCACGGGCTCAGGGCACCCCGCGATCGCCGGTGACAGGGTTGGGCTGAGCGCAGTGATCAAATTGTCTGGCGCACTGAGGGGACCCGCCCCGAGATGTTTCGCCTTCCTCCGCGCCTTCTTTCCGATCAGACGCTCTCCCTTCCCCCCCGCCAGAGGCCGTGAAAACAAAGGCCCCCGACGATGCCCGCGCACCTACAGCAACTGGCACGTGGACGCAACTAGGGAAAGGGGTGGCGGCGGCGCCAGCCTTGGCCGCCTTCGGTGGTTTGGCGGCCTTGGAGGCGGGGCAGTTCTTGCGAACGTGCTCCACCTCCCTACAGGCATGGCACCGCACGCCGTCCGATGTCCAGAAGACGCGATAGGCAGTCCCCTCGTGCACCACATTAAAATTACCCTCTGTCGTCTCCTCCCATGCCAGCCGGACAAAAAGCTGGCGGCGGAAGGAGAACACATGGTGCAGGCTGTTCTCCCTGAGACCGAGCGGTATGGGGTTTATCCCTGACCTTACCTCCCCCAGTTGGTGTAGGTGAGGGAGAAGGAACTCAGCGGGAACAAAGGGCGGGACGTTTGAAAGGATGACCCTCTGCGCGGCGGCCTCGAGAGGGTCCACTGGCAGGAACGTCCCGCCCACCGTGAGCCCTTTTTCAAGGGCCAGGGACACCGCCCGCTCTGACCCCAGGAAGAACACCGCCTTCCCAGACATCTTGGAGGCTGCGACAATGGCCGAGGGGCCGACTACCCCAGCCCTCGCCCGCACACACTCCTCAATGCTCATTGTGGGGTGAGTGTAGCTCTTGACCCCGTGTTTCTTTGTTATTAATCTGAAAGGTGGCAGGACAGCAGGAGGCGCAGGAGGCGCCGTGGATGTGGACGCCGCCTGCGCATATGTCTTTGCTGGCCCCGCCACTGGCGTGGATGGGGTCGCCATCACGGGGTCTCTTTAAGGGCTACACCCACCCCAAAGTCACAGGCCTTAATGTTCTTAATTGGCCTCGTTTAAGTGTGTGAGCAGAGGAGCTCTCAATGAGGCACACCTCTCCCCTGGTTGACAATTGGGGAGGGGCCTTGCTCCCTCTGCTCAGTTGTCTTAATTGATTTTTCAATTAGGAGAAAGGGCCTCTCAGAGAGAGAGGGGAGAGTCAGAGATTGACAGAGAAAGAGTGAGGGGGGTGGGAAAGAGGGAAGCTGTGAGGGCAGGTCTCCCCTCACAGCGATGGGTGGGTGTTTCTTGGTGTGCACTCCCCAGATGATGGAAAGGCAAAAAAACACAGTCTTTGTAGACAGTCTTCGGGTGGGGGGAGAAGATGTCTTCACCTGGGGCAGCTGGAGCCACCCAGGCACACACTCCCAACGATGCTAAATAGGGTAATTAATAGTTCTTCAGCCAGGTAGCTCCAGCTATCCCAGGCTAGGCAATGGGGGAGGGGTGCTTCAGTGGTGTGAGGCCTAGTTGTGGGCCAGACCCCCACACACACTTCCACACACACACACACCCCGCGATGTTCCGGCCCTCGAAATGGTCTTCTTTCCTCCCCCCACCGACACAACAAAGTCTTTAGGGGAATGCACCAAAATACACCCACCTCTTGATGATTAAGTCTTTCCCTCCTTCCACACTAGATAATTGTTGTTCTTTTTCCCCCTCTCTCCAACTCTTTGTAGCAGTATTAAAAGTTGTTGAATTTTCTGCTCTCCTCCTCTCCCTCTGGATGAATTGGAATTGTAGAAAGCCCCTTACTCCTCTTCCTGGGCTGTTTCACAGGGCTCACTCCAGGCTTTCCAGGCAGGAGCAACAGCATGGAGTTCCTTCTCTCACAGCAACAGAGCTCCAACTGAATAGGCCACGCCTCCAAAGCTCCACCATTGGTCCACAGATTCCCTGAAAGTAGCAGGCCAGGTGGATAAGATGGTTAAGAAGGCATACGGAAGGCTTGCCTTTATTGGCCGAGGCATAGAATATAATAGCAGGGAGGTTATGCTTAAATTGTATAATTCTTTAGTTAGGCCACAGCTGGCCACAGCTGGAGTATTGTGTGCAGTACTGGTCGCCGCATTATAAAAAGGATCACCACTAAACCTTGCTGGTGGTGATACAACTCTAACAATATTGGTATTGACAATTCGCTAACATTATTAGTGGTGTCCCTACTCCAACATTACTGCTGGTGATCCTACTCTAACAGTCCTAATGGTGACCTTGGGATGGGTGGATCCAGTGACACATTCCTCTGAGTGTGTTCATAATATAATCTAACATTACTAGTGGTGACTCTGCTCTTGCATGACTGCTGGTGACCTGACTCTAACATTACTGGTGGTGACCCTACTCCAACATGACTGGTGATGACTCTACTCCAACATTACTGGTGATGACTCTACTCTAACATTACCAGCTGATACAAAAGCAAAACTCACTTATTTGTACTGCAAAACCGGCCAAGCGCCCCCACCCCTTATTTCTGATTGGTCGCCATGGAGGATAAGCCACACCCTGAAGTTTCACAGGAATGTGTCACTGGATCCGCCCACCCCAAAGTCCCACGCACTTTGCAAATTCTAACTCGATTCACGTTGACTTCCTGAAGCGACAGAGGACAGAGCTCCCCAGACGACAGTAACCGCCAGCCAAAGTCACATACCCCAGTCCAAGTACTTCCCTCCCCCAGCCAAAGTCCCGGACCCAAGTCCAAGTCAATGCCTCCCCCAGCAGAAGTGCCTTACCCAAGCGCAAATACATCTTCGCTCTCCCTCCATAGATCGCGCAATGTGCATGGATTGTGAAGAGGTTTATTGGGTATGAAGTAAATATTGACAGTGTCGTGACTTCTAGATATCATCCACTCCAACGATGTCCTGTTTAGGGGGTTGGAAGAACTTGGCCCATCTTTCCTGAGTTCCCTCTCTCCCCTCCAATACACCCTGTCTCTCTCTTCCCTAGCCTCTCTCGCTTCCAGCCTCTCTCACTCGAAGTCCAAAGGCCCTCCGACTCTCGGCCACAAGGCCCTCTGACTTTCGGCCCCAACGACCACCAACTCGCCATCCCAACACCCTCAGCGTTAAGATTTCAGGTCAATGACGAAAGGCCGATGACTCTGTTTCTCTCTCCACAGATGCTGCCTGACCCACTGAGATTCCCAGCATTTTCTGTTTTTCTATCTAACGTTATTGGTATTTGTCCAACTCTATCATTGCAAATGGCGATTGGACTCTAATGTTAATGCTGTCGATTATACTTTGACCGTACTGTTATTGACACTAATCTATCATTACTGATATTGAACCAAACTAGCACTATTTGTGGAGGGGCACTACTTCAACATTAATGGTGCTGACTCTACTCTAACATTACTGGGGATGACGTAACTCTAATATTAGTGATGGAGACCTAAATATAACATTACTGGTAGTGACGCTACTCTAATATTACTGGTGGTGACTGTAGAATAACATCACTGTTGGTGAGTCTGCTCCAATGTTACTGGTGGAGACTCTACTTTCACATAGGTGACATCGACCCAAATATAACCGTAATAGTGCTGATCCTATTCTAAAATTACTGGTGGAGAATCTACTCAACATTTTGTTGGGCAAAAATTTGGCAGATGGAATATAATGTTGGAAAGTGTGAGGTCATGCATGTTGGCAGAAAAAAATCAAGCAAGAGCAAGTTATTATTTAAATAGAGAATGATTGCAAAGTGCTGCAGTACAGCAGGACCTGGGCGTACTTGTGCAGAAAACACAAAAGGTTAGTGTGCAGGTACAGCAAGTGATCAAGAAGGCCAATGGAAACTTGGCCTTTATTGAAAAGGGGAAGGAGTATAAAAGCAGGGAAGTGTTGCTACAGTTATACAGGGTATTAGTGCGGCCACACCTGGAATACTGCGTGCAGTTTTGGTTTCCATATTTACGAAAGGATATACTTGCTTTGGAGGCAGTTCAGAGAAGGTTCACTAGGTTGATTCTGGAGATGAGGGGATTGACTTATGAGGAAAGGTTGATTAGGTTGGGCTTCTACTCATTGGAATTCAGAAGATTAATAGGTGATCTTATCGAAAAGTATAAGATTATGAGGTGGCTTAACAAGGTGGATGCAAAGAGAATGTTTCCACTGATTGGGGAGACTAGAACTAGAAGGTATAATCTTAGAATACGGGGCCACCAATCTAAAACTGAGATGAGGAGAAATTTATTTTCTCAGAAGGTTGTGGATCTGTGGAATTCACTGCCTCAGAAAGCTGTGGAAACTTGGTCACTGAATACATTTAAGACACAGATAGACAGTTTCTTAACCGATAAGCGAATAAGGGACTATGGGGAGCGGGCAGGAAAGTGGACCTGAATCCATGATCGGATCAGCCAAGATCGTATTAAATGGCGGGGCAGGCTCGAAGGACCATATGGCCTACTCCTGCTCCTATTTCTTATGTTCTTATGTGTTTATTAATCGTCGTATTGACGCTATTCTAAAATTACTGGTGTTGATAATACTCTCTCATTATTGGTATTGACTCTAATCTATCATCATTGATCTTGACCCTATAATCTAACATTACTGGCGGTGAATCCACGCGAACATTACTGGTGGTGACTCTACTTTATAATTAATTGAGGTGACCTTATTCTATCATTACCACTGGTGATCCTACATTTACATTACAGGTGCTGACCCTACACTAACATTGTTGGTGGAGCCTCTACTCTAACATTACTATAAGAACATAAAAACATAAGAAATAGAAGGAGGAGTAGGCCAAATGGCCCCTTGAGCCTGCTCCGCCATTTAATACGGTCATGGCTGATCCGATCATGGACTCAGATCCACTTCCCAGCCCGCTCTCCATAGCCCTTATTCCCTTATCGTTTAAGAAATTGTCTATTTCTGTCTAAATTTATTCAATATCCCAGCGTCCACAGCTCTCTGAGGCAGCGAATTCCACAGTTCCACAACCCTCTGAGAGAAGACATTTCTCCTCATCTCAGTTTTAAATGGGTGGCCCCTAATTCTAAGATTATGCCCTCTAGTTCTAGACTTCCCTATCAGTGGAACATCCTTTCTGCATCCACCTTGTCAAGCCCCCTCATAATCTTATACATTTCGATAAGATCACCTCTCATTCTACTGAATTCCAATGAGTACACGGCCCAACATATTCAACCATTCCTCATAGGCGAATCGCCTCATCTCCGGAATCAACCTTGTGAACCTTCTCTGAACTGCCTCCAAAGCAAGTATATCCTTTCGTAAATATGGAAACCAAAACTGCACGCGGTATTCCAGGTGTGGCCTCAACCAATATCCTGCACAACTGTAGCAACACTTCCCTGCTTTTATATTCCATCACATTTGCAATAAAGGCCAATATTCCATTGAACATTACGAGTGGTGTCCTTAATCTAACATTACTGATGTTGACCCTACTCCAATATTACTGGTGGTGACTCTACTGTAACATTACTGCGAGAGAATCTATTCCAATATTACTGCTGGTGACCCTTATGTAACATAACTGTTGGTGATACTACTCCAACCTTATTGGCCGTGACTCTACTCATTACCAGTGGTAATCCTGCTCTAACCTTACTGGTTGTGACCCTATATGAACGTTAATGTTGGTGACCCTACTCCAACATTAATGATAGTGATTGTACAATAACATTAATGATGGCGCTCCTACTCTAACATTATTGGTATTTACATTTCTCGAACATTACTAGTGGTGTCCCTGCTGTAACATTACGCATGGTGATCCTGCTCTAACATTACTTGTGGTGACCCTACCGTAACATTATTGAGGTGACCCTACTCCAACATTTCTGGTGGTGACCCGACTCTAACATGAATGGTGGTGTCCATTTTCCTATCTGATTGCAGTAAGACATCATTATTCTTATACTCAAATCCCTTTGTAATAAAGGCCAACATGCCATTTTCTTCCTTGATTCCTTGCTGTACCTGCAAGTTAAATTTCAGAGTTTCGTTTACAAGGACACATAGGTCCCTCTGAATACCAACATTCTTCAATCGCTAAGCATTTAGAAATACTTTGCTTTCTTTTTTTTCTGCCAAATGCTCGAGTAAGTTCGATACGTGACATTATTGATATTGACGGTATTCTAACAATACTGGTGGTAATTACACTGTCACATTTCTGCTGTTTATTCTGATTTCCCACTATATAGCTGATGGCCTTACTGCAGATTGTGATGATACAAATTTTGCAGACATCCTGAGGAATCAACTGCTTTGGTCACGCCCCACAGTCCCGTCCCTCGGCACTCACTCCATCCTGCTCCGCAACTTGTGCCCCAGCCTGCACCAAGTCGTTATCAACATTCGTGTTCTGATACACATTCAGTATCTCAAGCTGAGTCAGGTTGTTTCCACCTTGTTGTTGTGTTCAACTCTGAGCTGAGTTTCTGATACAGATCTTCTGCCTGGCAGAGACAACCGCACACTACGTCCATTAACATCACCTAGCGCCAACACCATTACTATATTGATCACCATAAGTAATGTTAGAATGTCATCATCATCGGTAATGTTAGAATAGCTTCAGCAAAGTTGAGGTAGCGTCACTACCTGTAACGTTATTTTAGGGTCGCTATCATTAACATTAGTGTTGGGACACCTGGGACAAGTAATGTTAGAGTAGGGTCACCACCAGTGATGTTAGAGTAGGATCATCACCAGTAATGTTAGATTAGGATCACCACCAGTAATGTTAGATTAGGATCACCACCAGTGATGTTCGAGTAGAATCGCCACTAATAAAATAGGGTAGGGTCACCAGCAGTAATGTTAGACTAGATTCATCACCAGTAATGTTAGAGTAGAGTCATTACCAGTAATGTTAGAATAGAGTCATCACCAGTAATGTTAGAGCCGGATCTCCACCAGTAATGTTAGAGTAGATTCATCACCAGTAATGTTAGAATAGAGTAATCGCCAGCTATGTTAGAGTTGTGCCACCATCAAAGATGTTGCAGTAATTCACCACCAATAATGTTAGTATACGGTTAACCTCAAATAATGCTAGAATAGAGTTATCACCAGTAATGTTCGAGAAGGGATCGCCACAAGTAATATTAGAGTACAGTAAACCATCTGTTGTATTAGACTAAGATCACCACTGGTAATGTTAGAGTAGGGACGTCATCCTTAATATTAGCATAGAGTTAATAACAGTAATGTCACTAACGAGGCAGGCACCAGTAATGCAAAAGTTAGCACTCATAATGTTGGAGTATTGTCACCAACAGTAATTTCGAGTAGCTTTATTGAATTGCAATAAAAAATACCCAATGGAATTGCTTTTCCACTGGTATGGCGCACTGGTGAAATGGCAGCGATTAACCATTTTGAGCACTGAATGTCTTTTGGAACTTGCACGTTTAACTGCAAACATTATTTCTCTACTCTACGGTACTGGTGGTAACTCTCTACCATTGTTCATGACTCTACTGTACCATTAGTGGTGGTTATTGTACTGTAACATTACATTACAACTACCTCAGGCCGTCCTTGCTGAAAACCTCTTAAATGCCTTTAATATTTCCATACTCCAAACCACAAAGGATGCCCTCGCTAACCTCCCTCCCTCCATGAAATGCATTTATACATAATCACTGCTATTTTGTAACCTTCTGGGGAAAAATGTTGCTCGCTTTTCTCTCTCATAATTTCCGAATGACAACCGTTTCCAAGATCCAATGGTTTTCAAGAGTGACATCGATAACGTTTTTGTAGGTAAGGGTATTGAGTGGTATTGAGAAAAGGCGATTAAATGGAGTTGATTGCAGATTAACCACGATGCTACTGAATGGGGAACAAACACGAAAGTTTGAATGGCGTACTCCTGTTCCTCTGTTTCCTGTTTACTGCGTCTCCTGTTTCCTATGTTTACTTTGTCCTACCTTCGTTTCCCCTTTTCTATGTTTCATGTATGTTTTTTTTTATTTACTGATTATTTCGTTTCCTGTTAGGATGTTTCTAGTTAACTATGTTTATTGCTTATGACTTTTCTTATTTCCTATGTTTAGTGTTATCTTAGTGTCCTGTTTCCGACATTACTTGTTTTCTATTTCCTATGTTTCCTTCCTTCCAATGTTTACTGTTTCCCTTTCCCTGTGATTATTGTTATTCCAGTTTTCTTTTATCTATGCCTACTGTTCCCTATGTTTACTGTTTCACTTTCCGTGTGATTATTGTTATTCCGGTTTCCTTTTATCTATGCTTACTGTTTCCTATCTGTACCGCCTTTACATAGAAACATAGAAACATAGAAAATAGGTGCAGGAGTAGGCCATTCAGCCCTTCTAGCCTGCACCGCCATTCAATGAGTTCATGGCTGAACATGCAACTTCAGTACCCCCTTCCTGCTTTCTCGCCATACCCCTTGATCCCCCGAGTAGAAAGGACTTCATCTAACTCCCTTTTGAATATATTTAGTGAATTGGCCTCAACTACTTTCTGTAGTAGAGAATTCCACAGGTTCACCACTCTCTGGGTGAAAAAGTTTCTCCTCATCGCGGTCCTAAATGGCTTACCCCTTATCCTTAGACTGTGACCCCTGGCTCTGGACTTCCCCAACATTGGGAACATTCTTCCTGCATCTAACCTGTCTAAACCCGTCAGAATTATAAACGTTTCTATGAGGTCGCCTCTCATTCTTCTGAACTCCAGTGAATACAAGCCCAGTTGATCCAGTCTTTCTTGATAGGTGAGTTCCACCATCCCGGGAATCAGTCTGGTGAATCTTCGCTGCACTCCCTCAATAGCAAGAATGTCCTTCCTCAAGTTAGGAGACCAAAACTGTACACAATACTCCAGGTGTGGCCTCACCAAGGCCCTGTACAACGTAGCAACACCTCCCTGCCCCTGTAATCAAATCCCCTCGCTATGAAGGCCAACATGCCATTTGCTTTCTTAACCGCCTGCTGTACCTGCATGCCAACCTTCAATGACTGATGTACCATGACACCCAGGTCTCGTTGCACCTGCCCTTTTCCTAATCTGTCACCATTCAGATAATAGTCTGTCTCTCTGTTTTTACCACCAAAGTGGATAACCTCACATTTATCCACATTATACTTCATCTGCCATGCATTTGCCCACTCACCTAACCTATCCAAGTCACTCTGCAACCTCATAGCATCCTCCTCGCAGCTCGAACTGCCACCCAACTTAGTGTCATCCGCAAATTTGGAGATACTACATTTAATCCCCTCGTCTAAATCATTAATGTAGAATGTAAACAGTTGGGGCCCCAGCACAGAACCTTGTGGTACCCCACTAGTCACTGCTTGCCATTCTGAAAAGTACCCATTTACTCCAACTCTTTGCTTCCTGTCTGACAACCAGTTCTCAATCCATGTCAGCACACTACCCCCAATCCCATGTGCTTTAACTTTGCACATTAATCTCTTGTGTGGGACCTTGTCGAAAGCCTTCTGAAAGTCCAAATATACCACATCAACTGATTCTCCCTTGTCCACTTTACTGGAAACATCCTCAAAAAATTCAGAAGATTTGTCAAGCATGATTTCCATTTCACAAATCCATGCTGACTTGGACCTATCATGTCACCATTTTCCAAATGCACTGCTATGACATCCTTAATAATTGATTCCATCATGTTACCCACGACTGAGGTCAGGCTTACCGGTCTATAATTCCCTGTTTTCTCTCTCCCTCCTTTTTTAAAAAGTGGGGTTACATTGGCTACCCTCCACTCCATAGGAACTGATCCAGATTCAATGGAATGTTGGAAAATGACTGTCAATGCATCCACTATTTCCAAGGCCACCTCCTTAAGTACTCTGGGATGCAGTCCATCAGGCCCTGGGGATTTATCGGCCTTCAATCCCATCAATTTCCCCAACACAATTTCCCGACTAATAAAGATTTCCCTCAGTTCCCCCTCCTTACTAGACCCTCTGACCCCTTTTATATCCGGAAGGTTGTTGATGTCCTCCTTAGTGAATACCGAACCAAAGCACTTGTTCAATTGGTCTGCCATTTCTTTGTTCCCCGTTATGACTTCCCCTGATTCTGACTGCAGGGGACCTACGTTTGTCTTTACTAACCCTTTTCTCTTTACATACCTATAGAAACTTTTGCAATCCGCCTTAATGTTCCCTGCAAGCTTCTTCTCATACTCCATTTTCCCTGCCCTAATCAAACCCTTTGTCCTCCTCTGCTGAGTTCTAAATTTCTCCCAGTCCCCGGGTTCGCTGCAATTTCTGGCCAATTTGTATGCCACTTCCTTGGCTTTAATACTACCCCTGATTTCCCTTGATAGCCACGGTTGAGCCACCTTCCCTTTTTTATTTTTACGCCAGACAGGAATGTACAATTGTTGTAGTTCATCCATGCGGTCTCTAAATGTCTGCCATTGCCCATCCACAGTCAACCCCTTAAGTATCATTCGCCAATCTATCCTAGCCAATTCACGCCTCATACCTTCAAAGTTACCCTTCTTTAAGTTCTGGACCATGGTCTCTGAATTTACTGTTTCATTCTCCATCCTAATGCAGAATTCCACCATATTATGGTCACTCTTCCCCAAGGGGCCTCGCACAATGAGATTGCTAATTAATCCTCTCTCATTACACAACACCCAGTCTAAGATGACATCCACCCTAGTTGGTTCCTCGACATATTGGTCTAGAAAACCATCCATTATACACTCCAGGAAATGCATCTCCACCGTATTGCTTCCAGTTTGGCTCGCCCAATCTATGTGCATATTAAAGTCACCCATTATAACTGCTGCACCTTTATTGCATGCACCCCTAATTTCCTGTTTGATACTCTCCCCAACATCACTACTACTGTTTGGAGGTCTGTACACAACTCCCACGAACGTTTTTTGCCCTTTGGTGTTCTGCAGCTCTACCCATATAGATGCCACATCATCCAAGCTAATGTCCTTCCTAACTATTGCATTAATCTCCTCTTTAACCAGCAATGCTACCCCACCTCCTTTTCCTTTTATTCTATCCTTCCTGAGTGTTGAATACCCCTGGATGTTGAGTTCCCAGCCCTGATCATCCTGGAGCCATGTCTCCGTAATCCCAATCACATCATATTTGTTAATATCTATTTGCACAGTTAATTCATCCACCTTATTGCGGATACTCCTTGCATTAAGACAGAAAGCCTTCAGGCTTGTTTTTTTTAACACCCTTTGTCCTTTTAGAATTTTGCTGTACAGTGGCCCTTTTTGTTCTTTGCCTTGGGTTTCTCTGCCCTCCACTTTTCCTCATCTCCTTTCTGTCTTTTGCTTTTCCCTCCTTTTTGTCTCCCTCTGTCTACCTGCATTGGTTCCCATCCCCCTGCCATATTAGTTTAACTCCTCCCCAACAGCACTAGCAAACACCCCCCTCGGACATTGGTTCCGGTCCTGCCCAGGTGCAGACCGTCCGGTTTGTACTGGTCCCACCTCCCCCAGAACCTGTTCCAATGCCCCAGGAATTTGAATCCCTCCCTGCTGCACCACTGCTCAAGCCACGTATTCATCTGCGCTATCCTGCGATTCCTACTCCGACTAGCACGTGGCACTGGTAGCAATCCCGAGATTACTACTTTTGATGTCATACTTTTTAATTTAGCTCCTAGCTCCTTAAATTCGTTTCGTAGAACCTCATCCTTTTTTTTACCTATGTCGTTGGTACCAATGTGCACCACGACAACTGGCTGTTCTCCCTCCCTTTTCAGAATGTCCTGCACCCGCTCCGAGACATCCTTGACACTTGCACCAGGGAGGCAACATACCATCCTGGAGTCTCGATTGCGGCCGCAGAAATGCCTATCTATTCCCTCACCATTGAATCCCCTATCACTATCGCTCTCCCACTCTTTTTCCTGCCCTTCTGTGCAACAGAGCCAGCCACGGTGCCATGAACTTGGCTGCTGCTGCCCTCCCCTGATGAGTCCTCCCCTCCAACAGTACTCAAAGCAGTGTATCTGTTTTTCAGGGGGATGACCACAGGGGACCCCTGCACTACCTTCCTTGCACTACTCTTCCTGCTGGTCTTCCATTCCCTATATGACTGTGGACCCTTCTCCTGTGGTACGACCAACTTGCTACACGTGCTACTCACGTCATTCTCAGCATCTTGGATGCTCCAGAGTGAATCCACCCTCAGCTCCAACTCCGCAACGCGGACCGTCAGGAGCTCGAGGCGGATACACTTCCCGCACACGTAGTCGTCAGGGACACCGGAAGTGTCCGTAAGTTCCCACATGGTACAGAAGGAGCATAACACCCGATCGAGCTCACCTGCCATGACTTAACCCTCAGATACACTTAAATTGGCAACAACAATGTTAAAAGTTACTGACTAATATAAAAAAGAAAAATAAATACTACTCACCAATCACCAGCTAATCACTTACCCCCTAGGCTGTGACGTCACCTTTCTGTTTCTTTCTACTTCTTTTTTGCCTTCTCCCTCTCGCGGCCTTTTATAGCCTCTGCTGATCCCCAGACTCATGCCTCACCAACGAACTCCCGACGCCTCTCGCGGCCTTTTATAGGCCTCTGCTGATCCCCGGACTCACGCCTCACCAACGAACTCCCGACGCCTCTCGCGGCCTTTTATAGGCCTCTGCTGATCCTCGGACTCACGCCTCTCCAACGAACTCCCGACGCCTCTCGCGGCCTTTTATAGGCCTCTGCTGATCCCCGGACTCAAGCCTCACCAACGAACTCCCGACTGTTTCCTACATTCCCTGAGCACTGTGTCTGCTTTGTTTTCTGTGATTGCTCAAATCCAAATATATTTTGAGAGTACCAAAGTGCTAATTCAAAGGGAGCAAACAATGCCTCCCCCCAAGAACAAGGGGTCCTAAGTCAGAATCACATAATAGTTTCAATGTGGAATAGGCCCAACCATTCTGTACAGTTTATCCATGAGCAGTATTTAGAATTATATGTGCTCACTCAGATCCCATATCACTTTAGCTCACTTTACTTCAACCAACTAACTAATCTATTCTTCGACATTGACATTTTGAAATTTATTCTCAAATATTGTCAGTTACTGCCTATCAAAGTTACCATGAGAAGATGCAATTGGGCTTATTCCTGAACCACTGGTCAGAGTTTTATACAACTGAATACTTTTGCAGGGCCATTTCACAGGTCAGTTAACTGTCAGTTATGGATGACCATCCAAGGCGCTAGTCGCAGTGTGCTGTGCTGCCGGGACAGCACACCACAAAATTCAGGGGCAATTTCCCAGGGGGCACACGCACCCGTCCACCGGCTGATAATACCATTGTGCCCGTTAGTGCCCCCAGTAGTGCTAATGGAGCGCAAAAAAGGGGCAATTTCGGCCCCTAAATCTAGTTGAGAAGTCCACAGCCTCACAACGCTACAAGAAAATTGCATTGAATCGTAGAACAATATAGCACAGACAGAGAACACTCGGCCCATTATTCATGTGCCTGCTCTTTCGAACACTATTCATCCAATTCCACTAGCTTGCTCTTTCCTCATTAGCTCTGGAAAATGTTCTCCTTCAAGTATGTACCTAACTCCTTTTTGAAAAATATAATTGAATCTGCATCCACCAATCTTTCAGGCAGTTCATCCTAGATCATAACACAATGCTGTCGAAGCAACTATTTACTCGGGTCACCTCTGGTTCTTTTGACAATTATCTTAAATCTGTATCCTTATGTTAATTCGGCCACTGGAAACAGTTTCTCCTTATTTATTCTTTAGAATCGCCTGATGATTTTAAACACCTCTATTAGTATCTCACCTGAACGTTCTCTACACCAAGTACAACCACCCAGTTTCTCTAGTATCACCACATAACTAAATTAATTCATTCCTGGTACCATTCTTGTAAATCGCCTTTGCATGCATTCTATGGTCTTCGCATGGTCCCTAAAATGTGGGCCCCAGAACTGGCCACAATACTCCTGAGTCCTAGGCAGTGTTTTTGAAGAGATTAGCATATGCCTTGGTTTTGTACTCCATGCCTCTCTTTATAAAGCCAAGGATCCAGTGTGCCTTTTTAACAGGCTTCTCAAATTGTCCTGCCACCTTCAAAGACTTATGTACATAAATCGTCAGGTTGCTTTCTTTCTTCACCCCCTTTAAGTTAGTTGTACCATGTAGTTTATATTGCCTTTCTGCATTCTTACCAGCCAAAGAAATCAATTCACACTTTTCCACGTTAAATATTACTGCTGCATGTCTGTTCACCTTAGCAGTCTGTCTGTGACCTATTTAAGTATATTACAAACCTCCACACACTAGGTTTGATAGAGTTCCGTATCATCTGTGAACATTGATATCCTGCCGTCACTTGTGTACCATGTCCAGGTCATATAATATATATATATATATATCAAAATTAGCAGTGGTCTCAACACCAAACCATAGGGGAAACCACTGCATAATTCCCTCCAGTCTGAATAGGAACTTTCAACCCTACTCACTGTTTTTTTGTTCCATAGCTGATTTCTTATGCACACAGTAATGCCACTGTCTCTTTAATCCCATGGGCTTTGATATTGCTCGCAAGTCTATTATGGGGTACTTTATCAAGCAACTTTTGACTATCCATATACATAGCATCAACAGCAGTATCCCCGTCAACTCTTTCTGTCTTAATTCCGAGCATTAAATCTGATATCTATGTCCTATCGTTGCAGCCTCTTGAACAAAATAGAAAATCCCATCTATTTACTCAGTACAATAATTTTTAAAAATAATTTTAAACATCTCCATCAAATTCCCCCATGCTATCGCTGCAATAACCTTCCTAATGTGTGGAGCCCAAAACAGCATGATGTTCTCAACTGTTATGTACAGAATTACTTTTATGTTGTACATCTGTGTATACAACTGTACTTTTATAATCTACAGCTGTTCCGTAAATCCCAGTAATCCATTCGTTAATAATTTCCAGTTGAGGATCTGCTTTTACGGTCATCTGGACATTCCCTTGCACCCGCAATCCCTCTACTCTTCCACTTCGCCCAGATTGCTCTTTAACAGAGTAATTAATATCAAATCATTTACAAACATTCCAGCTCATATTTACTGACACCGAGTTCCACATGATCTTTTATTCTTATTTTAATATGCAGCAATCTCTCTCGGCCTTTATTCATTTTTTTTCTAAAAGGACAGGATGTACGGTTTTCAGACTGCACCTGGGGACCATGTGGGTGTGTGGGAATGGGGATTAATCAATGGTTTGCCATTACACAGCGATGATCGCTGTAGATGCAGTGCCAGCCGTGGCACTGTGTTAGAAATAGCGATTTTAAGTTAGCAGGATGTCATTTCAATCCACACTCCAGAGACTTCAACACACTATCTAGTGGACGGGAGACTGTCCGAAGCGAAGTTAACTCGATGCCCCCTTTGACCTCTTGGCTGGAGTTAAATATCCCATGGAACTATTGTGAAGAACAGCAGTTGAGTTCTGCCCCCGTGTCTTCAGCAATAGAATTAAAACAGATTATCTGATCATTATCATATTGTGGAAATATGCTTATGCAAATTGGCTGCCACATTTCCTGCACAACGTCAGTAACGCACCTCAAAATTAATTAATTGACTGTAAAATTCTTTAGGATGTCCTGAGCTCGTCCAAGGCGCTCCATCAATGCAAGTCTTCCTTTGATAAGCATAGAATACAAAACTGTTCTCCGACAGATCAAACAGTGAGCATTTATTGAATGGTGATGTGACTAAGGAGAGCGCGTACACTGACCGCTGTGAAGCAGCAGCCAAATCAACAGAGGGCTGAGCTACATCGTCCAATCAACTTGACGCTTCAGACTCTAACGCTGCAGCTGTGAGGTGCTCCATTCAGGATTGATCCTGGGTATTGACCTTACTTCTGGTTACTCATGCACAAAGGTAGCATCCACGCCTGGAGCGGGGTAGAAAGAAGCCACGTGGATGTGATCCACGGTCAGAGAACACGACCCCGAGAAAATTGCAAGGATAATTCATACTGTTAAAGTTTTAGAGGTGTTGCAAGAACATGCTGGCCAAGGAAAAGACCAGCTGGCCCATCCATCCTGAGTGCACATGCTTGTAGCATCAGTACTTTCTAGCTCAATGTCATCATCGCAGTCCCTCGGAGTTGAGGATGACTTGCTTCCACTATAAAAGTGAGTTCTCAGGTGACTGAGGAGTCCAATGCAGGATTACGGTCTCTGTCACAGGTGGGGCAGACAGTGGTTGAAGGAAAGGGTGGATACAGAGCCTGGGTTGACGCAGGCTCCTTCCGCTGATTATGCTTCGTTTCTGCTTGTTCTTGGCGATGGGACTCGAGATGCTCAGTGCCGTTCCGGATGCTCTTCCTCCATTTTGGGCGTTCCTGGGCCAGGGAGTCCCAGGAGTCGGTGGGGATGTTGCACTTTCTAAAGGAGGCTTTGAGCGTGTCCTTGAGGCGTTTCCTCTACACACCTGGGGCTCGCTTGCTGTGTCGAAGCTCCGCATAGAGCGCTTGCTTTGGGAGTCTCGTGTCGGGCATGCGGATGATGTGGGCCGCCCAACGGAGCTGATAGAGCATAGTCAATGTTTCGATGCTGGGGATGGTTATCTGAGCGAGAACATTGACGTTGGTGTATCTGTCCTGCCCGGGCATTTGCAGGATCTTGCGGAGGCAGCGCTGGTGGTACTTCTCCAGCGATTTGAGGTGTCTGCTGTATATAGTCTGAGCTGTATAGGATGCAGTTTTCACTACTGCCCTGTGGACCATGAGATTGGTGCCGGATTTGAGATCCTATTCTTCAAAAATGATCTTCCTCCGGCGACTGAAGGCTGCACTGGCATACTGAAGGCAGTGTTGGACCTCAGCATCAATGTCTATTCTTGCTGAGAGTAAGATGGTCCACGTTGTCCAAGGCTGCGCTGTTGATTTTGATAATCGGGTGGTAGTACTGTGTGGTGGAATCAGGTTGGTAGAGGACCTTTGTCTTACAAATGTTTAGTGTGAGTCCCTTGCTCTCATACGCCTTGGTGACGGTGTTGATGATGGCTTGGATTTCGGCCTCCAAGTTGTGTGCAGATGCAAGCGTCATCTGCATACAGTAGTCCAATGACATAGGATGGGACACCTAAGGATCTGGCCTGGAGGCGGTGGAAGTTGAACAGATTCCCATCTGTTCTATAATTTAGCTTCACTCTGGTGGGGAGATTGGTAAGAGTGAGATGCAGCATTGCAGGAAGGAAGATCGAACAGATCATTGGTGTGATGACGCAGCCTTGCTTAATCAAGGTCTGGACTTGGATTGGTTCTGTGGTGGATCCATTGGTCAGGATCACAGCTTGCATGTCTTCATGAAGCAGACGGAGGAAGGTGAAAATTTTTGAAGGCAGCCAAAACAGAGGAGGATGTTCAATAATTCCTCATAGTTGAAAGTGTCAAAGGCTTTGTGAGGTCAAAGAAGGCCATGTACAAGGGTTAGTGCTGTTCCCTAGATTTCTCTTGTAGTTGCCACGTGGTGAAAATCATGTCTGTTGTTCCCTTAGTGGACGGAATCCGCATTGCAATTCTGGGATGAGTTCTTCAGCCACAGGGAAAATACGATTGAGGAGGATTCTTGCAATGACTTTCCTGTGGCCGACAGCAGGGAGATTCCTCTGCAGATACTGCAGTCGGACTTGTCCCCTTTTTTGAAGATGATCACGACCTCAATGTGATCTCCTGGGAGCGGCAAAATACTTGGAAGAAACAGGGTCAATCATAAGAACATAAGAACATAAGAATTAGGAACAGGAGTAGGCCATCTAGCACCTCGAGCCTGCTCCGCCATTCAACAAGATCATGGCTGACCTGGCTGTGGACTCAGCTCCACTTACCCGCCCGCTCCCCATAACCTTTAATTTCCTTATTGGTTAAAAATCTATCTATCTGTGATTTGAATACATTCAATGAGCTAGCCTCAACTGCTTCCTTGGGCAGAGAATTCCACAGATTCACAACCCTCTGGGAGAAGAAATTCCTTCTCAACTCGGTTTTAAATTGGTTCCCCCATATTTTGAGGCTATGTCCACTAGTTCTAGTCGCCCTGACTAGTGGAAACAAACTCTCCGCCTCTATCTTGTCTATCCCTTTCATGATTTTAAATGTTTCTATAAGATCACCCCTCATCCTTCTGAACGTCAACGCGTAAAGACCCAGTCTACTCAATCTATCATCATAAGGTAACCCCCTCATCTCCGGAATCAGCCTAGTGAATCGTCTCTATACCCCCTCCAAAGCTAGTATATCCTTCCTTAAGTAAGGTGACCAAAACTGCACGCAGTACTCCAGGTGCAGCCTCACCAATACCCTATACAGTTGCAGAAGGACCTCCCTGCTTTTGTACTCCATCCCTTTTCACAATGAAGGCCAACATTCCATTCGCCTTCCTGATTACCTGTTGCACCTGCAAACTAATTTTTTGGGATTCATGCACAAGGACATCATCACGCCCGGCAACCAAATTTTAATTTGATTTTACGTTTTAAAGTTTAATTTGTTTTAATTGCCGGTGCTTTTAGTGTCCCCTCCCCTTTTATAGGGGGCACTGGAAAAAATTGATTTTAGCGCCCAAAAAAAAAACCCCCCAAAAAAAAGAAAAAATAAAGGGCCCTTGTAAATGTCTGCTGTGTCATCCAGGGCGGGTGGCACGGTTTAATGTTTTTTTTGTTCACAGATAAACTCAAAAGAGTTTCATGCACAAGGACCCACAGGTCCCTCTGCACGCAGCATGTTGTAATTTCTCCCCATTCAAATAATATTCCCTTTTATTGTTTTTTTTCCCCAAGGTGGATGGCCTCATACTTTCCAACATTGTATTCCATCTGCCAAACCTTAGCCCATTCGCTTAACCTATCTAAATCTCTTTGCAGCCTCTCTGTGTCCTCTACACAACCCGCTTTCCCACTAATCTTTGTGTCATCTGCAAATTTTGTTACACTACACTCTGTCCCCTCTTCCAGGTCATATATGTATATTGTAAATAGTTGTGGTCCCAGCACCGATCCCTGTGATTGAAAATAATTTTTAGGTTGTTCGGTAAACGCCGACTAGGACTGGTTGCGTCGACTGGGTAATTCCCGTGTTCGAACCTATCAACTTTGTAATGGCCAGTTGAGATGCTTCGCAAATATTTATGAACAAAGATGTCGAAGGCCACATTGAGAAATCAAGTTCCGACTGTCTCCATCATTGGACACTGATCAGCAGACAGGGCTCCGTTATATTTGTCCAGGAGACAAAGAGGGTGGAGTCTGCTGGGGGTACTAGCGCTTGCAACATTAAGAGCAAGATTACAGAATGACAAATAACCAGGATTGTAACACATGTCGGCCTCTTCCGGATGCGTACAAGGAGCATATGTACCTGTAAGGGCCGCATAAGTTTCGGGTTTTTGTGTGGCAGCGTAAGCGCGGAAATCTGGAACTTGTGATCCGTCATGCATCCGCTTGACAAATCATCCGCATCCCCCGGAAGAGGGTATTGACAGGCGGAGATTTGGGCTATTTCCCCAACCGCTGCTCAACGATTGCCCGTGAAATTAGTACGCCTGGTAAGAGTAGACACAAGGCCCGCTTTTACCAGCGTAAGGGTAATACACATGTTTTAAAAATCTATTATTTAAACATACAACGGCAGTTAAATAAGGTACGTTTACTTTCAGCCTCTTAAAAACATTTAAATTACTTTTTAAAAAAGCAACATTTATGTTTTATATGTTTAATTAATTAAGTTGTAATTTAATTAATTTTAAATATGTTATTTTTTGTTTATTTGTTATGTGAATGTGCTTTTATGTGATCCCCATTCATGTTTCTGTGGTTTCAATCCCCTTATGCATGGATGGTTGGGCCGCCCCCACATATTCCAGGGGCGCTTGCAAATCGCTGGTGTCCCTGGGATACGTGGGCCTTTACTCATGGCTATTTATAGAGGCTCAGGAACGTGAGTTTCCGTGGATCCAGGACCATCACGTGGGTTCGTAGATTTTTTGCAGTTTGGAGACGCTAAAAGAAAAGTTATCTGTTAATTAAACTGAACATGACATTTCAGACCTTGCGGTGTGACGTAGTTAACGCTGACGTCTACATGTTCGACTCCACTGCTTTTGTATAGTATTACATAGTATTTACAGCACAGCAACAGGACATTCGTCCCAACGGGTTAATTCCGGAGTTTATGTACCACAGGAGCCTCCTCCCATCCTTCTTCCTTTAACCCCAACTACATATCCTTCTCTCCCTTTCTCCTCCGTGTGCTGATCCGGCTTCCCTTCATTACATCTATACTATTCGCTTCAACTGCTCTATGTGATAGCGAGTTCCACATTCTCACCACTCTCTGGGTAAATACATTTCTCCTGAATTCTCTATTGGAAATATTAATGAATATCTCATATGTATGGCTCTTAATTCTGGTCTCCCCCCAAGTGGAAACATCTTCTCTAAGTCTATCCTATCAAACCGTTTTATAATCTTAAAGACCGTTATAAAGTCACCCCGCAGCCTGATCAAACTTTCCTGGTAGGTATAACTCTAGTCTGGTCAGTCGTTTTTGCACCTTCTCGAGTGCGTGTATACTCTTTTTATAATATGGTGACCACTGCTGTGCCCAGTACTCCACATATGGTCTAACCACGTTTCCATGCATTTCAACATAATTTCTCTGTTTTCCATTCTATCCCCATAGAAATGAACCGCGATGCTTGGTTTGCTTTGTTATGGCGTTGTTAATCTGTGCCATTTGTGAATCTTGTTATTGCTGATAACGGAGCTGTTGACTAGTCACAGCAAACAACCTCTTATCAATTAGTCTAAAACATCAACTTGCATTTATAGGAAATCTCTTTGAATCTTGAACGGGATGAAAGCTGTTTCAGCGGGAAACGAGAATGTTCAGCCGGGGAAAGCAGCAGCTTCACACGTGCGGCACAAAATGGGAGAAATGTTTGCTGATACCTGTTCATTATCACAAAAACAAACCATTTATGTCCGAACAGAAAGACGGCCATTTTAAACTGGAACACGGGCTGTGATTTAGTTCTAGTTAGGACAGGATACATTGGTTTCATTCTTTATTTTTTAACCAATATCAGAATCAATGTCCAAGGAGATTTCACCACCTTCTTCAGCTCCTCTCTGAATTTAGTTTCAGTAGCTGCATAGATACACGTGTTTATACATGAACTCAAAAACATGAGCATATATCCGGTTTCTGTGGCGATGTATGCAGGAGCTATATAATCACCTCGTTAATGCGCGGTGTTTGTCAGTCCGCTAGTTAAAGGACTAAACGTAGCTGCCAGCCACAACACTATAAAACTGCCCGATACACTGAACAATAAAATAATAGATTTCCTTCGGTTCTCCATCCCGGGATCGCTCTGATTCTCACTGCTGTGACCCCGGAGTCCCCACCGGGCTCTACTGGCCACTAAAATACGTCTGATTGTCAATCAATTAAACAGTAATATCAGAGCCAACGGAAACAATATCGTTAATACAATTTGCATCTGTAGGAATCCGACGCCTGCGGGCGAAGTAAAAAAGGCAATTCTGGGGTGACAACCCCAATGGATATTAATTATTCGTTGAAATTTATAGGCAAACAAAAATGGTATGCTCTGTAAATAGATCAGGACAGAGATCGTTGTTATAGCCGCGGCTGCCGTTTTCACTGTGCAATACTTTCTTTTAAACTTTTGACAACATATAGCTACAAATCGGTCAACTGTGAACAAGATTGTATACCACACCGACATACTCAGGCTGGTCGAATTGATGTAAATAATAAACTTACAAACGGCAGTGTAGGACAGGACGGAATGTGGAAAGTGATATGTACAAATGTGATACACTATTACATTGAAGATCATGACCAGTAGATCTGCTGTTGCCATGGCCACCATGTAGACAGAGATACATTTGGAAAGGCCGCAGTTTCCTCAGGAGAGGATCACGATTGTCAGTAGGTTCGCTGTAAGAGAGAGGGACAAGAGGTCAGTAACAGCGCACGCAGGTGTATCTTACAGAATATTTTAGGGAGATATTAAGATGTCGCCCGATTACATTTTTATAAAGTCGAATGGTGATGACATGTGGTGCAAAGTATTACATCATTCCACACTCAATATCGAGGGACTGAGAACCCGCAGTCCAGCACACTGCAGTCAGACGTTCTCCTCTACATTGGGGGAGACCAAATGCAGATTGGGTGACTGTTTTGCGGAAAACCTCTGTTCAGTCCGTAAGCGTGACCCCGAGCTTCGGTCGCCTGTCACTATAATTCTTCTCTTCACTCCCACTCTGACCTCTCCGCCCTCAGCCTTCAACACTGCCCCAATGAAGCTCAAGGCAAGCTCTGGGAACTGCATCTCATCTTTCCTTTAGGCACTTTACAGCCTTCTGGACTCAACATCGAGTTCAACAATTTCAGACCATAATCTCTCCCAAACTTTGCTCCCTTTCCTCGATTTTTTTTTACAAAACCTTTGCCCCTCCTGTATTTTTATTATGTTTCCCTCTGATTTCCATGGTAGCTGCCAATTATTCCGCCATTCACACCCCATCTAGACTCGCCTTTTGTTTCCTAACTTGTGGTATTGCCATCTCAACTCAGTCCATCATCCCCCATGTATCTCAAATCCCTTCTGCCTTCCACTCTATCATATAATCATCCATTTTGTTCCTTCCACCTATCCTCTTCTCCCCTTTTCAGGGCCCCAGCACTTCCTTAAAAATCTATTACTTTTTGAACTATTGCTGGCTCTGACGAAGGGCCATCGACCTGAAACATTAACTCCGTTTCTCCCCCCACAGATGCTGCCTGACCCGCTGAGATTTCCAGCATTTTCTGTTTTTACTTCAGTCAGATGTTATCGGGGTTGTGGCCGAGGGTCACTCGGAATCAATCAAGTAAATTGTAAAGGAGAGCGACCCCACCATCACCGACACTCAAGCACAGATGGATCACCGGCTGGGGCGGGGTCGAAGGCTAACTTTGAATCTGGGCAACATTAGATCAGCCGTCCGCCATCCATCTCTCCCGATTGCTATCCCAATCGCTACCGCCCCCGACACCAGTTTGAGATTGCATTGGTCCAGACCAAGCTGCAGTACCTCGCAGGAATGTTACAGTTACAGATAAAAGCCCCTGTAAACTCGAGTGGTGATGACATTTTGTGCAAAAGTATTACATCCTTGGATGGTTCTGTAATTATTCATATTCGAGAGACAATAAAGAAGCGGATTCGCTTACATACATCCAAACACATATTTCAATGCAGAGTGGAGCGCTTAAACCATCACACCACGGTGCTGCTATCATGTGATGCATGGAGACAATTTTAGAAGGTACTCCCGCAGGGAGTAATCGATGGGATTTTACATTGAATTTCATCGGTTTAATTGGCAAAGTGGATCCCGGGAGTGGCATCGTGTGTCAGCTGTATTAAATATAATTTTGAAACAAATACGAGAAATATATCACTTCAAATAAAACATCCAGATGAGACAAACATTAAGTTTGGATCAAAACTCCGCGCTTTTTCTGTTTCGAATCAAAACTGTTCGATAACAGAGCGGGAGCTGGTGGAGCCGCGAAGGTTCTTGGCAGTCGAGGGGAGGGAAGCAGCTCCCTGAGCGGCAATTATTGCTACAAATATCTTTCACAGTCCCCTGTTGGGTGGTGCTGCCTGCGGTACAAGTGATTATAAACTTAATGGAGACAGGGAACAAAGGCATATATTGGATGATTATATGGCTACTAACTGTAGTCAGCTAAGTACTGTTAGAGCGGCCGGGGCATCTGCCTTGCCCGCCCGCAGACTACAGAGCAAAGTTGAAACATAGAAACATAGAAACATAGAAAATAGGTGCAGGAGTAGGCCATTGGGCCCTTCGAGCCTGCACCACCATTCAATAAGATCATGGCTGATCATTCCCTCAGTACCCCTTTCCTGCTTTCTCTCCATACCCCTTGATCCCCTTAAACGTAAGGGCCATATCTAGCTCCCTCTTGAATATATCCAATGAACTAGCATCAACAACCCTCTGCGGCAGGGAATTGCACAGCTTAACAATTCTCTGTGTGAAGAAGTTTCTGCTCATGTGAGTTCTAAATGGCCTACCCCTTATCCTAACACTGTGACCCCTGGTTCTGCACTTCCCCAACATCGGAAATAGTCTACGCGCATCTAACCTGTCCCATCCTGTCCGAATATTATATGTTTCTATGAGATCCCCTCTCATCCTTCTAAACTCCAATGTATAAAGGCCCAGTTGATCCAGTCTCTCCTCATATGTCAGTCCTGTCATTCCGGGAATCAGTCTGGTGAACCTTCGCTGCACTCCCTCAATAGCAAGAACATCTTTCCTCAGATTAGGAGACCAAAACTGAATATTCCAGGTGAGGCCTCACCAAGGCCCTGTACAACTGCAGTAAGACTACCCTGCTCATATACTCAAATCCCCTAGCTATGAAGGCCAACATACCATTTGCCTTCTTCACTGCCTGCTGTACCTGTATGCTAACTTTCAATGACTGATGAACCATGACACCCAGGTCTCGTTGCACCTCACTGTTTCCTAATCTGCCGCCATTCAGATAATATTCTGTCTTCGCGTTTTAAGTGGATAACCTCACATTTATGCACATTATATGCATCTGCCATGCAGTTGCCCACTCACCTAACTTGTCCAAATCACCCTGCAGCCTCCTAGCGTCCCCCTCACAGCTCACACCGCCACCCAGTTTAGTGTCATCTGCAAACTTGGAGATATTACACTCAAGTCCTTCATCCAAATCATTGATGTATATTGTAAAGAGCTGGGCACTCCACTAGTCACTGCCTGCCATTCTGAAAAGGATCCATTTATCCCGACTCTCTGCTTCCTGTCTGCCAACCAGTTCTCTAGCCACGTCAGTATATTACCACCAAAACCATGTGCTTCGATTTTGCACACCAATCTCGTGTGTGGGACCTTGTCAAAATCCTTTTGAAAGTCCAAATACACTACATCCACTAGTTCTCCCTTGTCCACTCTACGAGTTACATCTTCAAAAAATTACAGAAGATTTGTCAAGAATGCATGCCACTTCATAAATCCATGCTGACTTGGACCGATCCTGTCACTGGTTTCCAAATGCGCTGCTATTTCATCCTTAATAATTGATTCCAGCATTTTCCCCACTACTGATGTCAGGCTAACCCGTCTATAATTACCCGCTTTCTCTCCCCCGCCGTTTTAAAAAAGTGGCGTTACATTAGCTACCCTCCAGTCCATAGGAACTGATCCAGATTCGATAGACTGTTGGAAAATGATCACCAATGCATTCCCTATTTCTGGGGCCACTTCCTTAAGTACTCTGGGTTGGAGACTATCAGGCCCTGGGGATTTATCGGCCTTCAATCCCATCAATTTAACTAACACAATTTCCCGCCTAATAAGGATATCCTTCAGTTCCTCCTTCTCACTAGACCCTCGGTACCCTGGTACCTCCAGAAGATTGTTGTGTCTTCTTTCGTGAAGACAGAACCAAAGTATTTGTTCAATTGGTCTGTCATGTCTTTGTTCCCCATTAAACGTTCACTTGAATCCGACTGAAAGGGACCTACGTTGGTCTTCACTAATCTTTTCTCTTCACATATTTATAGAAGCTTTTGCAGTCAGTTTTTATGTTCCCTGCAAGATTCCTCTCGTACTCTATTTTCCCACTCTTATTTAAACCCTTAGTCTTCCTCTGTTGAATTCTAAATTTCTCCCAGTCCTCAGTTTTGTTACTTTTTCTTGCCAATTTATATGCACCTTCCTTGGTTTTAACACTATCCTTAATTTCCCTTGTTAGCCACAGTTGAGCCACCTTCCCCGTTTTTTTTACTCCAGACAGGGATGTACAAGTGATGAAGTTCATCCGTGTGATCTTTAAATGTTTGCCATTGCTTATCCACCGTCAACCCTTTAAGTATCCTTTGCCAGTCTATTCTAGCCAATTCACGCCTCATACTGTCGAAGTTACCTTTCCTTAAGACCAGGACCCTAGTTTTCGAATTAACTGTGTCATTCTCCATCTTAATAAAGAATTCTACCATGTTATGGTCACTCTTCCTCAAGGAGCCTTGCACAACAAGATTGCTAATTAGTCCTTTCACATTACACATCACCCAGGCTAGGATTGCCAGCTCCCTCGTTGGTTCTTCGACATATTTGTCTCGAAAACCATCCCTAATACATGCCAGGAAATCTTCCTCCACCGCATTGCTACCGGTTTGGTTAGCCCCATCAATATGTAGATTAAAGTCACCCATGATAAATGCTGTACCCTTATTGCATGCATCCCTAATTTCTTGTTTGATGCTGTCCCCAACCTTACTACTACTGCTTGATGGTCTCCCACTAGCGTTTTCTGCCCCTTGGTATTCTGTAGCTCCACGCATACCGATTCCACATCATCCAAGCTAATGTCCTTTCTTACGATTGCATTAATTTCCTCTTTAACCAGCAATGCCACCTCGCCTCCTTTTCCTTTATGTCTATCCTTCCTAAATGTCGAATACCCCTGGATGTTGAGTTCCCAGCCTTGGTCACCCTGGAGCCACGTCTCCATGATGCCAATTACATCATATCCGTTAACTGCTATCTGCGCAGTTAATTTGTCCACCTTATTCCAAATACTCCTCGCATTGAGGCACAGAGCCTGCAGGCTTGTCTTTCTAACACATTTTGCCCCTTTAGAATTTTGCTGTAATGTGGCCCTTTTTGCTTTTAGCCTTAGGTTTCTCTGCCCTTCACTTTTACTTTTCTTCTTTCTATCTTTTGCTTCTGCCCCCATTCTACTTCCCTCTGTCTCCCTGCATAGGTTCCCAACCCCATGCCATATTTGTTTAACTCCTCCCCAACAGCACTAGCAAACACTCCCCCAAGGACATTGGTTCCGGTCCTGCCCAGGTGCAGACCGTCCAGTTTGTACTGGTCCCACCTCCCGCAGAACCGGTTCCAATGTCGCAGGTATTTGAATCCCTCCATTGTGCAGCACTCCTCAAGCCACGTATTCATCTGAGCTTTACTGTGATTCGTACTCTGACGAGCACGTGGCACTGGTAGCAATCCTGAGATTACTACTTTTGAGGTCCTACTTTTTAATTTAGCTGCTAGCTCCCTAAATTTGTCTTGTAGGACCTCATCCTATTTTCTTTTTACCTATATACACCACGACAACTGGCCGTTCACCCTCCCTTTTCAGAATGCCCTGCACCCGCTCCGAGAAGTCCTTGCACCAGGAGGCAACATACCATTCATGCATCTCAGTTGCGGCCACAGAAACGTATATCTATTCCCCTTACAATTGCATCCCCTATCACTATGGCTCTCCCACTCTTTTTCCTACTGTCCTGTGCAGCAGAGCCACCCACAGTGCCATGAACTTGGCTGTTGCTTCCCTTCCGTGATGAGTCATCCCCCTCAATAGTACCCAAAGCGTTGTATCGGTTTTTCAGGGGGATGACTGCAGGGGATCCCTGCACTACCTTCCTTGCACTGCTCTTCCTGTTCGTGACCTATTCCCTATCTGGCTGTGTATCCTTTACCTGCGGTAAGACCAACTCACTTAACGTGCTATTCACGTCATTCTCAGCATCGTGCATGCTCCAGAGTGATTCCACCCACAGCTCCAGTGCCACAATGCGGTCTGTCAGGAGCTGGAGGTGGATGCACTTCCCGCACATGTAGTCGGCAGTGACACCGGAAGCGTCCCACATAGTACAGGAGGAGCATAACACGTGTCCGAGCTCTCGTGCCATGACTTAACCCTGAGATATAGTTAAATTGGCAACAACAATGCTAAAAGTTACTTACTGATATAGAAAAGATAAAGAAAAACTGCTTACCAATCACCAGCCAATCATTTATCCCCTTGGCTGTGAAGTCAACTTTCAATTTCTTTCTACTTCTTTTTTGCCTTTTCTCCCTGCTGCAGCTGCACCAGCTGGCCTTTTGTAGGCCTCACCAACGCTGCTCCGCCGCCCGACTCCCTGCAGTGCCTCCCGACTGTATGCGGACCTTTTGTAGGCCTCACCAACGGTGCTCCACCGCCCGACTCCCTGCAGTGCCTCCAGACTGTATGCGGGCCTCTTGTAGGCCTCACCAACGGTGCTCCACCGCCCGACTCCCTGCAGTGCCTCCCGACTGTATGCGGACCTTTTGTAGGCCTCACCAACGGTGCTCCACCGCCCGACTCCCTGCAGTGCCTCCCGACTGTATGCGGGCCTTTTGTAGGCCTCACCAACGCTGCTCTGCCTCCCGACTCACTGCTGGACATCCTGACTCAACGCTGGCCTCATGTAGGCCTCACCAACGCTGCTCCGCCTCCCTGCTGGGCATCCTGACTCAACGCTGGCCTCTTGTAGGCCTCACCAAAGCTGCTCTGCCTCCCAACTCACTGCTGGGCATCCTGACTCAAAGCTGGCCTCATGTAGGCCTCACCAACGCTGCTCCACTCCCGAGCTCCCGGCACCCACGCTCCAGCAACCAGAACAGCGCCTCAGCGGCAGCGCGGATTAGGAGAATTCCCTCTGATATTCACCAACTTCTCCCAGTGGATCAATGACTGAAATTAAGAAATTTGCGGAATCTGTTATATAATCATTAACAGTGAAGTTGTCAAAAGCTGTTAAGCAACAGGATATATTGACTTACCGGGAACACCAAATGCTGCGAGGAAGGATAGTAAATGTCGCTAAACTGCAGAATTGTTGGCTGTACCATGTTTGGAATAATATCTGACTGCTGTCCGGCTTCACGATTCTGACTGTAGTTCCTCTGAGATCCGTTATCGCTCGCCCTTTATAGGGCAGTCGTTTCCCCTGTGAGAAAATCAGGTTATACAATAATTGGCGTTAGTTCCAGTCACTTAATAAACAAGGCTAGATGTTCCACTGCAGAGCGGCCGGACCCCTATGTACAACTCCGTAAATGAACCTCCATCCATTCAATCAATGAACAGAAAATAAACCCAGAGTGAACATACCCTCAAGGAAAGATCCTTCCCGGATTCTGCATTAGGTTCTTGAGGCCTCATATTACTTCAGTGAAAGCTGTACATAATTACAATTGCTTTGCATTGTGATTATGAATCACCTTTAACGTTGCTGGTGTGCCCCTATCCTAACATTACTGGAGATGACACTACTCTAAAATTACTGGTTGTGATTCTAACATTACTGGTGGTGACCGTACTGTAACATTACTGGTGGTGAAGCTACTCTAACAGTACTGGTTTTGACCTTACTCTAACATTACTGGTGGTGGCGCCACTTTATAATTATTGCTGGTAACGTTACACTAACATTACAGATGGTTACCCTACTCTAACATTATTGGTGATGACACTGCACTTCCATTACTGGTGAAAATTCTACTTCAACGTTAATGGTGCAGATTCTATGCTGACAATAATGTTATTGACCCTAATCTAACATTACTGATATTGACCCTTGCCTAGCATTACTGATGGTGATCCAACTACAACATTATTGCTGGTGACTCTACTCTGACATTACTGGTGTTGAATCTACTCTAACATTACTGGTGGTGACCCTACTCTAACATTACTGGTGGTGACCCTACTCTACTCTAACATCACTCGTGGTCACCCTACTCTAATATTACTGATTATGGTCCTACTCTAACATTACCGCTGGTGACACTACTCTCTTATTACTGGTTTTGTACCGACTATTGCATTACTGCTGATGACCCTATTCCAAACTTATTATTGGTGACTCTATAGCATTACTGGTAGTGCCCCTACTTTAACATTACTGGTGGTGACCCTGTTCCAACCTTACAGGTGGGGACTCTACTCTAACATTGCTGGTGTTGATCCAACGCTAACAGTACTGGTATTGACACTTTTATAACAGTAGTAGTGGTGTCCGTCCTCTAACATTACTGGTGGTGATTCAACGCCAACATGACTGGTGTTGATACTGCTCTAACATTATTGGCGGTGACTCTAATCTAACATTACTGATGGTGACTCAACTCTATCGTTTTGGTGGTGACTGCACAAAAACATTAATAGTGCTGATCCTACTCTAACATGACCGGTGGTAACCCTACCCAAACCTGACTGGTGGTGATCCAACTCTAGCAATATTGGTATTGACAATTCTCGAACATTATTAGTGGTGTCTCTACTTTAACATTACTAGTGGTGACCCTACTCTAACAGTCCTGGAGGTGACCTTGGGAGGGGCGGATCCGGTGACATATTCCTGTGAAACTTCAGGGTGTGGCTTATCCTCCAGGGGGAACAATCAGAAATAAATGGTGGATCCTGTTGGCCGTTTTTGCAGTTCAAATAAGCGTGTCCGTAATCTAATCTAGCATTACTGGTGGCGACGCTAATCTAACATGAATGATGATGATCCGACTCTAACATGACTGGTGATGACCCTACTTTGACATTACTTGTAGTGACTCTACTCTAACATTACTGATGGTGACCCGACTCTAACATTACCAGCTAATACAAAAGCAAAACGCGCTTATTTGCACTGCAAAAAATGGTCTACAGGCTTCACCGCTTATTTCTGATTGGTCGCTTTGGAGGATAAGCCACACCCTGAAGTTTCACAGGAATGTGTCTCTGGATCTGCCCATCCCAAGGTCAATTAACTTTGCAAATTTTAACTCGATCCACTTTGACTTCCTGAAGCTACAGAGGACAGAGCACCCCAGAAGACAGCAAGGGCCTGCCAAATTCCCATACCCTTGTACAATATATCCCTCCCCCAGCCAAAGTCCCATACACCAGTCCAAGTACATCCCTCCCCCAGCCAAAGTGCCTTACCCCAGTCCAAGTACTTCCCTCTCCAGTCAAAGTGCCGTACCCCAGTGCAAATGCATCCCTCCCCCAGCCAAAGTCCCGTACCCTTGTCCGAGTGTATGCCTCCCCCAGTCGAAGTGCCTTACCCCAGTCGAAGTACTTCCCTCCCCACCCAAATTGCCTTAGCCAAGCGCAAGTGCATCCTCCGCCATCCCCCATAGATGGGGCATTGTACATGGATTGTTGACAGGTTTATTGGGTATGAAGTGAATATTGACAGTGTTGTGACTTCTGGATACTATCCACCCCAACGATAGCCCTTGTAGGGGGTTAGAAGAAGGTGATCTGTCTTTCCTAAGTTCCCATTTACCCCTGCGATCCCCCCACTCCAGCCTCTCTTCCTCTCCCCCAGCCTGTCTCACTCACAGCCCCAAGGCCCTCTGACTCTGCCTCGAGGCCCTCCCATATTCGGCCCCAAGGCGGTCCGACTCGCAGCCCCCAATCGCCCGCCCCCCCGGCAACTGCAGCTAATCTCCCCCCGTCGGGGCTCGCGGTTCACGGGAGGCTCTGTGGGCCAGAGGAGTAGGCTCACTGAGGAGCAGCAGCCCGCTGTCATCGGCACTCTTCCACCATTATCGGGTGTAGGTCGGTTGTGAGGGGGTGAGAGGGGGAAAGATTCGGGGTCTCTGGTCCTGCTTCTGGCACCACGTGGATGGAATGATTCCGCAAGGATGGGCGTAGCATTATTGATGTTGACTCTAATCTATCATTATTGGTATTGACCCTATAATCTAACATTACTGGCGGTGAATCCACTCTAACATTACTGGTCATGATCCTATTCTATTATTACTTGTGGTGACCCTATTCGATCATTACCGGTGGTGATCCTACATTTACATTACTGGTGCTGACCCTACACTATCATTGCTGGTGGAGCCTCTACCCTAACATTACTGATGGTGAACCTACTCTATAATTACTGATGGAGATTCTACTCTAACGTTAATGGTGTTGATTCTACTCTAACAGTATTGGTATTGACCCAAATCTAACATTACTGATATTGACCCTATTCTACCATTATTGGAGGTGAACTTACTCTCACATTACTGGTGGTGACCCTACTCTAACATTACTGGTGGTGGACCAACTCTCACATTACTGGCGGTGACCCTACTCTAACATCACTACAGGTAATCCTACTCCAACGTTGCTGTTGGTGATCCTACTCTAATATTACAGGTAGTGACCCTACTACAATATTACTGGTGATGACTGTATTCTAACATTACTCTTGATGGACCTACTCCAATGTTACTGTTGGTGTACCTATTCTAACATTTCTAGTGGTGCCCCTAGCTAACATTACTGGTATTGGTCATATTCTAACATTAGAAGTGTTGATACAACTCTACCATTATTGGTGGTGACACTAATCCAACAATACTGGTATTGACTCTAATTTAAAATTAATGGTGTTGACTCAACTCTAACATTTCTGCTCGTGACTCCACTCTAACATTACTGGTGGTGACCCTACTCTATCATTACTAGTGGTGATCCTACTCTAACATTACCTTTACTGGTGGTGACCTTACTATAATATTACTGGTGATGACTCTGTTCCAACCTTAGTCTTGGTGACTCTACGCTAACATTACTGGTGCTGATCCTATTCTAACATTACTGGTGATAACTCTAGCTAACATTTAACGTGGAGAAACTATTCTACACTTACTGGTAGTGACTCCACTGTGACATTACTGGTATTGACACTTGTCTAAAATTACTGCGGTGAACCTACTGCAATCATACTTGCAGTGACACTACTCGAACACTCCTGGTGGTTACCGTGCTCTAACAAATCTGGTGGTGAATCTACGCAAATATTACTGGTATTGGTCCATCTCTAATATTACTGGTATTGGTTCTACTCTAGCATTACTGGTGTTAATGGTCACTCTAATCTAACAATGCCGGTATTGACTCTAATCTAACAATATCGGTATTGACTCTACTCTAACATTTCTGGTCGTGATCCTACTCTAACATTACTGGTGGTGACTCAACTCTAACATTACTAGTGTTAATGCTCACTCTAATCTAACAATGCCGGTATTTACTCTAATGTAACGTTACTGCTGGTGACTCCATTCTAACATTACTGGTGGTGACTCTATTCTAACATTCCTGGGGATGACCATACTCTAACATTACACTAAAATAAGCTGTGTGTTTCATAATGAAGAAGAAAGCTGCAGACTGCAGGAAGATATCAATGCACTGGTCATGTGGGCAGAACATGGCAAATGTAAATCAATCCGGCTAAGATTGTGGTAATGCATCTGGTGAGTTCTAACAATGCATGGGAATACACATTAAATGGTACGACACTGAAAAGTATAGAGGAACAAAGGGAACTTGGAATGCAGCTCGACAGATCCCTGTAGGTAACAGGCAAGGTAGATAATGTGTTTAAGAATACATGTGGAATTCTTGCCTTTATTAGTCGAGACATGGAATACAAGGGCAAAGAGGTAATGCTTCAACTGTATAAAACACTGTTTAGACCGCAGCTGGAGTAATGTGTGCAGTTCTGGTTACCATATTACAGGAAACATGAGAATGCATTGGAAAGAAAGCAGAGGAGATTTACAAGAATGTTACGAGGACTGGAGAATTTTGGCTATGAAAAAAGGTTGGCGATGCTGTTTTTTTAATCTTTGGAACGGAGGAGGCTAAGGGGAGACATGAGTGAGGAGTGCAACGTTATGAGGGGCCTGGCTAGAGTGGACAGAATGACTTGTTTCCTTGGCAGAGAGGCCAACAATTAGGGGGCATAGACTTAAAGAAATTGGGGGCAGCAATTGAGGAGTTATGAGGGGACATTTCTTCACCAAGAAGGCGGTTGGGGTCTGGTACTCACTGCCTGAAAGGCGGGTGGAGGCAGAAACCCTCACCACGTAAAAAAAAATCCTTGGATGTTCACTTAAAGTGCCATCACTTGCAGGGCTACGGGCCAAGAACTGAAAAATGGGATTAGGCTGGATAGCTTTTGGTCGACCGGCATGGACACGATGGGCAGAAATAATCTCCTTTTATGCTGTAAATGTTTATGATTCTATGATTACTGGTGGCGATCCTACTCTAACATTAATGGTGATTATCCTACTCTCACATTACTGGTGTGACACTTCTCTAACATTACTGATATTGGTCCATCTCTAACATTACTGGTGTTAATGGTCACTCTAATCTAACAATGTCAGTATTAACTCTACTGCAACATTAATGGTGGTGACTCCACTCTAACATTTCTGGTCGTGATCCTACTTAAAAATTACTGGTGTGACCCTATTCTAACGTTAATGGTGCGGATCCTGCTCGAACATTAATGTTGGGGACCCTACTTCAACCTTTTTGCTGGTGCTCCTGAACGATCATTACTGTTGGTGATCCTAGTCTAACAATACTGCTATTGATAATTATCTAACATTATTAGTGGTGTCCCTACACTGACATTACTGTTAGTGATCCTACTCGAACCTTACTGGTGGTGATTGCACGCTTACAACCCTGGTTGTTAACCTAACCCGACAGATCTGTTGGAGAATCTACTCCAACATTATTGGTATTGGCCCTATTCTAATATTACTGGCAATGACGCTATTCTAACATGACTGGTTTTGAGCCTACTCTAAGATTACTGGTGGTGAGCCTAATTTAACGTTATTGGTGGTGACGCTACTCCACTCTCACTGGTCGTGACTGTACTCTAATATGATTGGTATTGGCCCGACTCTAACATTACTGGTGTTGATACGACACTAATATTATATGTGGTGACTCTAATTGAACACGTCGGTTCAATACATAAGTGTGACCCTGAGCTTTTGTCACTTTAATTCTCCACTCCCCTCCAATTCTGCTATATCCATGATCGGACTCCTGCACTTTTCAAATGCATCTTAACGTAAGCTCGAGGAACAACACTTCATCTTTCGTTGAAGGACTTTACAGCCTTCTGGACTCAAACCTGATTTCAACAATTTTAAAGCATAACCTCTCCTCATCTTTGGCTCGTTACTAGTGATGACCATACTCTAACATTAATGGTGGTGATCCTACTCTAACGTTTCTAGTACTTACATTATCAACATTACTAATGGTGTCCCTGCTCTAACATTAAAGGAGGTAACCTTACTCTAGCCTTACTGGCAGTGACTCTACTCCAACATTATTGGTCGTGATTCTACACTAACGATACTGGTGGAGATACTACTCTAACACCTCTAGTATTTGCATTTCTCTAACACTACGAGTGGTGTCTCTAAACTAACATTACTGGTGGTGACCCTACTCCAACCTTACTGGTGGTCACTCTACTGTAACATTACTGGGAGAGAATCTACTCCAATATTACTGCCTGTGATCCTTATGTAACATAACTGTTGGTGATACTACTCCAACTTTATTGGCCGTGACTCTACTATAACTTTACCGGTGGTGATCCGGCTCTAACCTTACTGGTTGTGACCCGATATGAATGTCAATGTTGGTGATCCTACTCCAACCTTAATGGTGGTGATTGTACAATAACATTAATGATGTTCTCCTAATGTAACATTACTGGCATTGACACTTCTCGAACATTACTAGTGCTTCCTTACTATATCATTACTCGTAGTGATCGTGCACTAACATTACTTGTGGTGACCCTACCGTAACATTATTTGAGGTAACCCTACTCCAACATTTCTGGTGGTGACCCTACTCTAACATAACTGGTGGTGATTTCACCATTTCCCTATATAATTGCAGCAAGACGTCATTACTCGTATACTCAAATCCCTTTATAATAAAGGCCACCATACCATTTTCTTTCTTGCTGTACCTGCATGTTAACTTTCAGTGATTTGTTTACAAGGACATATAGGTCCCTCTTAAAATCAACATTTTCCAATCGCTAAGCATTTAGAAATATTCTGCTTTCTTTTTTTTTCTACCAAATACTCGAGTAAGTTCGATACGTAAGATTAGGCAGATAAATTCCCTGGACCAGATGGCTTGCATCCTAAGGTCTTAAGAGAAGTAGCGGCAGGGATTGTGAATGCATTGGTTGTAATTTAACAAAATACCCTGGATTCTGGGGAGCTCCCAGCAGATTGGAAATCTGCAAATAAACGTCCCTATTTAAAAAAGAAGGCAGACAAAAAGGAGGAAACTATACATCAGCTAGCCTAACTTCTCTGGTTGGGAAAAAGTTGAAGTCCATTATTAAAGAAGCAGTAGCAGGACATTTGAAAAAGCAAAATTCGGTCAGGCAGAATCAGCAGGGATTTATGAAGGGGAAGTCATGTTTGACAAATTTGCTGGAATTCTTTGAGAATATAACAAACAGGGTGCATAAAGGGGAACCAATGGATGTGGTGTATTTGGACTTTCAGAACGCATTTGATAAGGTGCCACGTAAGGGATATAGAATTGTAGCCAGCAAAGAGCAGACAGATAGGTAGTCATAACACAGTGCTGAAGATAGTGAACTAATCAGTACAAGGAGGGTCTGAGGAAAAATTGACGATGTATGTAACACTTGCTTATGTAGGTATAGCGCACTTATAATGCATTACATCTGTATGGTTAACTTTAGTAACACTTAACACAACAGCCGACGTCTGCAGTTACAATTTTGATCAGAAGTCTCTGAGGAGAGATAAGAAAGCCAGTATTTTGGAACAGTTACTTCAGGCGACTAATATACCATCGCAAAGTGCAAATCATGGAAGAAGGCAATTAATATATGATGGGAGAGGGACAATTGCATGTACCACTCAGAGCCAGTCTGATAAGAGTAGACAAATCAATGTAACTCAGCTGATAGCATTAGACCTATCGATGATTTTGTAGGAGGGCAGCTCCTCTCCAAAACCTGTATAAATTATACTCGAAACCTCTTGTATTTTGAAGGTTCCACGATGGAACCCTCCCTTGCACTTAGTCAAAATAAAGCCAGTTGAACCTAAGGTTTCCTTTGTTTAATTCCGTGGTCGTTATACGGAGAGCGACGGCGAGGTGTCAATTACCTATATCAGGTAGTCCGCCCCGAGGGAGAGAATTCTTCCTTTTAACCCAACAATTGGCGCTGCGAGCAGGGTGCAGGCCCTCGAACCTGGATGATGTGACAGCTAGCAATGGCAGTGAGTATGTTTTTGTACCACCTGCAGCTGTAGCATTGACAGGGAAGGAGGTAATCTGTATAAAGAACTAGAAGGGGGTAAGGTGTAGGACAATGTTGTAGCGAACCACGGAAGGATGAAAACCAAGGTTGGGGATAGGTGTATTGCCTGAAAAAAAGGAATACAAACTAAAAAGGGGCTGGGACCCCAGGATGTTTAGGAAAACGGGCCAGTGGGATAAAATTAAGACAAAAGGGGTTCTCTGAGATATGGACGAAAAGGGTTCCGTGTATAAATGCTAGCAGGAAAGACGACAAATAAAACCTACACTTCCAGTCATAGTAACCAGATTAGGGAGGCAAGCAGTATTGTTGGTCCTGCTGGATGTTAGAGGAGTCCAAATGCTTGGAAACAGTACGTGGAATATGGTAGAGAGGTAAACTTACCCAGACGAAAAATGGCATGCATTAAGTGGCTGGAAAATACATAGTATAAGCTGTATTAAATTCATAAAGGACAGCTTGTTTTTAATCAAAAGATAAAGATGCAACACTGAAACTAGATTGCTAGAAGGAAAACAAATTGAACGTCTAATTGGAATAAAAGTGTTTGTGATTGTGTTATGAGGTTTAAATGAACAAATTCATGAAGACACAGACCCTCTGTGTAAAATGTTTGTTAGATACAAAACATAATTTGAAGAAAGGAGAAAAGATTGGAAAAGAGATAAAATGCACTTTATGTTGATAATGATTTTAAATTACGAGAAAGTTTCACTGCAGTAAAGGAGATTTAAATTTAGGGTTTGAATACCTTTTCAAAATGGACGGTGCTCATCGAGAAAAAGTTGCAAACAGTCTAAACAAGCAAGAGAGGGTTTTGGAGATAACGAGGAGAAAAGCATCTAAGCTATGCGAACTCAGCAAAGGAAGGGGAAAAAAACTGGGAATTAGAAAATGTTGCTGAGAGGGCAATTGCTTTAAAAAGATGGAACCAGCACGGAAGTTTTAGCTTTTTTGCTGAGAGAAATAAAATACAAGATTTGCTCAGTGAATGGGACCTGAAAAAACGAAATGCTGGAATGTATATAGTTTGTATGAAAATGTAAAATATTGGCAGTTTCCCTGATTCTTTTGACTAGTTACTTTTTTGATTTTTTTGATTGCTTAACATCCGTATGAGAAACGATCTCCACCAGCCTGTCCACGCCGCACAGCATTGCCCTCCAGTCATCAAGATTCGCGGTGCGGCCCTTGACAACGTGGACTATTTCCCATATCTTGGGAGCCTCTTATCAACAAAGGCAGACATTGAGGCGGAGATTCAACATCGCCTCCAGTGCCCAGTGCGGCCTTCGGCCGTCTGAGGAACAGTGTTCGAAGACCGGGCCCTCAAATCTACCAGAAAGCTCATGGTTTACAGAGCTGTCATAATACCCGCCCTCCTGTATGGATCAGAAGTATAGACGAAGTATAGAAGGCACCTCAAGTCGCTGGAGATATATCACCAATGATGTCTCCGCAAGATCCTGCAAATTCCCTGGGAGGGTAGGCGCACCAACATCAGTGTCCTCATCCAGGCTAACATCCCCAGCATTGAAGCACTGACCACATTCAATCAGCTTCACTGGGCGGGCCACATCGTTCTCATGCCAGACACGAAACTCCCTAAGCAAATGCTCTATGTGGAGGTCCTTCATGGCAAACGAGCCAAAGATGGGCAGCGGAAACGTTACAAGGACACCCTCAAAACCTCCCTAAAGTGATACACCACCAGTGACACCTGGGAGACCCTGTCCGAAGACTGCACTGGGTGGAGAAAGTGCATCCGGTAAGATGTTTAGCTCTTCAAGTGTCAGTGCCGAGAGTGTGAAGAAGTCAAGCGCAGGCAGCGGAAGGAGTGCACGGCAAACCAGTTCCACCCACCCCTTCCCTCTACTAATGTCCGTCCCACCTGTGACAGGGTCTGTGGCTCTCGTATTGGACTGTTCAGCCGCCAAAGAACTTATACTGAGAGTGGAAGCAAGTCTCTGTCGATTCCGAGGGACTGCCTATGATGATGTTTTGACTATGATTTACAGAGTTAAGAAAAATAAGCCACAGTTGCCAGTACTTTATTTTAAATTGGATTTCAGTAAACAAAATAGCTATTAAAAATGTGTGGTCTCGTTTTAAATCAATTTAAAGAAATATTTGGCATGTATTTGAATTGGAAGTTTAAAAACAATTGCAGTTTAATCTAAAATGCTGTCTTTCCCGATGAGAATGTTTTATTTAAAGCTAATGGCAGCTTTACTAATGATTTCTGCTGTTTTAACGGATTCCGAATTTCTAAGCAAGTTTTGAAGGCACAAAGACTGATATCGTGAAAGGTTTAAAAACATAATGCAAATTCACGTAATGACATCAGGCCTTCTTACAAACCTGCAAAGGAGTTAACCCTTTCTATTGACAGCTGTTTTATACTGGATATTATTAATTTGGGTTTCTTAATAAAAGAAATGGAAAAGCAAGGATGGCAGCCAGAAAACTCGCCTGACAGACAGAGGAAATGATGTAATAGTCAAAATAAGAACAGATACTCAAACAAAACAAATTCAAGAGTTAGAAACTAAGAAAAATAAGCTGGAAGAGATAAAAGACGGGACCGGACGGATACTGCAGTGCACAGCCGTAGCAGAAAAAGAAAAATTGGAATTCCACAAGAACGGAATGTTTAAAGATGAGCTAGGAGGAGCCCATCAAATATAATTAAGTTGGAATTTAGACTGAGAGATGAAGCTTTTGAGTGGTAGAACACGTAAATGAGTTAAATTCACAACAAAGGGAGAAGATAGCAAAAATAGCAGCAGAGAAGGGGGAGGAGACACCACCCCCCTCCACCCCCCCGCGCAGCCCCGCTGATATGTTTTAGCTGCAATAATGGAGAAGGCGCAGGAAGGCGTGGCCCCCAGCAGACAAAGAAGGGAGTACCCTTTTGTAACATGTGGGTGATATCGTTATTGCCTCCAGCACAGAATAACAACGTGTACTAGCTTTAATTACAGTCCTAGGAGTTCTACAGAGTGTGGGATTAAAAATAAATCCGAGGAAGGTACAGGTAGGAAGGAGCGAAGTAACATATCTAGGATACATAATATCACAAGGGAAGAGACAGATGACTGAGGATAGAAAGGAAGCAATTCGATCAATGCCCAGGCCAGGAACCGTGAAAGGGGTCAGGCAGGTACTAGGGCTATTCAACTACTGCAGAAAAAACAAGCTGTCACAAATACTCCAGCCCTGGGATTACCCAACCAGAATAGTCCCTTTCACATCTATACCCACCATGGTAAAGATCATTACATGGGGATAGGCATAGGCCAGTGTCATAGCACTGTCAGGACACATACCCAGCACACCTTAGTAAACATAGAAACATTAAAAAATAGAAAATAGATGCAGGAGTAGGCCATTCAGCCCTTCGAGCCTGCACCATCATTCAATATGATCATGGCTACTTCAGTGCGGCATCCTGCTTTCTCTCCATACACCTTGATCCCTTTAGCCATAAGGGTCACATCTAACTCCCTTTTAGAAACAGAAATTAACAGCGCAGAAGGAGGCCATTTTATCCCATTGTGTCTGCGCTGGTTGACAAAGAGCCGCACGGTCTTCGTCAGCACCCTAAAGGTTACAATACAAACCCATCAACAATAACAGAAAGGCAAAGAGCACCCAACCCAACCAGTCCGCCCCACACTACTGCAACATCTCTTATACTGAAAACATCTACACTCCACCCCAACTGAAGCCATGTGATCTCCTGGGAGAGGCAAAAACCAGATAAAACCCAGGCCAATTTAGGGAGAATAAATATGGAAAAAATTCCTTTCCTCTTAGTAGAATTGCTTAACACAGGAAGGCTAAAACCGGTATCTGACACACGACGGGCTAGATGGGAAGCAATGCTCTTACTCCCTCCCCCAGCCCCTCCCCCCACCCCCCCCGCCCCCCCCCCCCCCGCCGCCAAACGAGACGGTAACAACAAAAGACAACTGTAACAATCATGCAGGATGGATCATTATGCAGGGAAAGAAACATCAGTGTAGCACAACAGGAGAAGACGAGGGAATTAGTCAGGTTTGAGGATGCAGACATGGATCTATATGTAGATGGGTCTCGGCGCTATATCAACGGGACACCACGGACGGGACGGGCAGTGGTAGATTGCAGCAGACAGGTTGGAATGGAAGGACGGCTTGAAGGGGGATTATCAGCTCAAGTGGCTGAATTGGTGGCTCTCACCGATTCTGAGGCTGGCTAAGGGAAAAAGAGTAAACATCTATACAGACAGTCGGTCTGCTTTTGGAGTGGTGCATGATTATATGATAGCCTGGAGTAGACGGGGATATATGACTTCAGGAGGAGGGACAATAAAACACGAGGATATTTCTAAAAAATTAGTGGAAACCTCCCTCCTACCCCAAGAGTGTGTGATAATCAACATCAGCAGGGAAATGCATGGGCAGATGAGGCAGCCAAGCAGGTGGTGGAGACAGGTACACTGGCTGGGGAAGCCCAAGTCAGAGCATGTACAATCGGGCCTGAGGAAGTAAACATCCTTGAGGTACAGGGAGAAGCCACGCCACAGGAAAGGAGGGGTGGAAGCAGAGAGAGGCCCAACAAGGGACCAACGGGATAGGGAGGAAAGATGGGAATGTGGTGGCCCCGGAATGTAGCCAGGGAAGACGACTAAATTTATACGGGTATGTCCATACAGGTAGAACCAACATGATAAGCTCGATATCCAGATGCTGGTGGTGGAAGGGAATGAGTAGAGATATAGAGAACCACTGTAGAAGGTGCCTGACATGTGCAAAATACAACTCAGGAGGGAAAGTAAAGGTCAGAATGGTACATCAACCTCAACCGAAATGAGCCTGGGAAAATTTGCAGATAGATTTTACTGGACCGTTGCCCAGCAACAAGGGGAAGACGTGCTGCCTAGTTATAATACCCCAATGGGGAATGCCACTGCAGCTGGACTCTCATCAAGGTACACACTTCAAAGGGAAGAGAATGAAACAGGTCTGTGCTTTACTAGGGATCAGGCAAAACTATCCCATACCATCCGGAACCTTCCAGATTGGGCGAACAAATTAATCGGACCTTAAAAGCGGCCCTAGCCGAGCCAATCAAAGAGATTGGAAAGGCATGGGTGGATAGATTACCCGGAGTACTGATGAAGCTTAGGGCAACCTTGAGTCGGACGACAGGACTGACACCCTTTGAACCAATGAGATTGCCAGAAGTCTTGGTTACAGGAAACGAGGACGAAGGACCTTATAAAGACAGGTTTGTGATGGAACTCTGTAAGCAATGACATGATTTAAAGGCACAGACTGGAGATCAGCAAGTAATCAAGGACTTAGAGAACGACACTAAAGAACAGATGGTCGAAATACCCCAAAGGGACCAATCAGGTGATGGTGAGGATGGTAAGGGACATGTGCGCCTGCGTAGTTATAAGGAGCATCTGCAAGTGGAAACACTGGACCAGTTAAAAAGCATAGTCACTAACTAACTGGTCAAAATTATTTTTTTTGCAGAACTCTGGTGCTCGTGGGAACAACGTGGGGCAATGCAGCCTGATATCAGGGACAACCCAGGCTGAGGAACGGCAAGGCCTGTATTACAGGGACTCGGGCGAAATTAGTTGTTTTAAAGAATTTAAAACACTGATGGTGACGGACAGAGCAACAGTAGACTTAATTAACGGGCATAAAACAACGTTACAAGGAAACGAAACAGCACTGGAGATGGGTCAGTAATACGGGACCAATAATTAGTGGGAATAAGAGCACGGTGTGTTTTATAATCAGGAGGGACAAAGAGGTACGCTAGGGCAAAAGGGGGGTTAATAAGGCAGACCATTCGGGGTACGTCAGTGAATAATTACTGTGTTCCAAAATAACATCCCCAACTTCTGCGGGTCAAACACCATAAACCTGTATAGAAACCTGACCCTGCGAGCACTTAAAGGTCCTGAATCAAAAACCATGAAGTTTAATGCAGAAAGAGGGTCAGGTAAAAAGCGGGACCAGGGAAAAAGAGGGATACTAGAAATGCTAGGCGCAGGATACGCGGCGGGATACGCGGCAGGAATTGCGACGATAAACACTATAGATGATCGAGTTGATGCCCTAACACGAACCTTACAGGGATTGTTGGAGAGAAATGTAGGCGAAACTCGTGTGTGGTAACATGGCAATCCAGAATCGTAACTGCAGAGAACAACAGTACTAAAAGTCTCAGCATAGATGATTGTTATAAAAATAACCACGTTGCTTTGTGTCGAGAACCACTACGAATGATCAAAGATGACTGTGGATATGACCAAGTGGACGGGTGCACCTTGAGTATCACCCCGCTAACACAAGGACTACGAAATTATCGCTGTTCCATGAGGAAATGTAGATTGATGTGTGAGCACCACTGTAACTGAAATGAAGAAAGGAACATCTCATGCACCTTTATGGATAGTGACTTCTGCTTTACTCCGCTTGATGAGACAGAGATAAATGGGTTTATTATAACCCCTGAACTAAAGGCAGAAATCATCGATGGGACAATGATGGACATTACCTGAGGAGGTTATGCAAAGGCCATCAGGCCACAAGGCAAATCAATACTCGAACTGAATGAGGAACAAACTCGACTGAATTGGACACAATGAAAGAGAATTCGACGACATAGAGAAGACCCCAGGTAGAGGAAAGATAGAAGAATCAGAGGATACCCCAGGCGGGGCAGAATTCGACAGAATAGGGAAGACACCAAATGGAGGAAAGATAGAGTAATTAGAGGATACCCCAGGCGGGGCATAATTCGAAGTCAAGAAAATGTTGGCTGGCAAGGACTTATACACGAACTATGCTGGACTCAATGTACTGGTTGTAGTGCAAGGGAACTTATCTTGCTAGTATTATCCTGTAAAAAGTGTGACTTACATAAGAGGCAGGCCCTAGCCCGTAGTATAGTTAAAACATTAAATAAAGGGAAATTAAACAGTCCGGCAGAAAGGACTTATTTAGTATAACCTTGATGGAAAAGTCAACAGGTAGGCCCTGCATCTCGGGAAGTAGCGCTACCCAAGAGAATGTATAAGCCTGGAAGGTCAGCTATGAGGAATTAATTGGGAAATGGCCTATCTTGGGCTTATAGCCAAGGGCTATAAGGGGATAATTGTAAGGGATATAGAATTGCAGCAGGCAAAGAGCAGACAGATAGGTGGTCATATCACAATGCTGAAGGTAATCAACTAAGCAGTACAAGGAAGGTCTGAGGAATAATTGCCTATGTATGTGACACTTGCTTATGTAGGTATAGCACATTATAACGCATTAAAACTGTATGGTTAACATTAGTGACACTTAAAAAACAGCCGAAATCAGCATTTACAATTTTGGTTAGAAGTCTCTGAGAAAAAACATAGAAACATAGAAAATAGGTGCAGGAGTAGACCATTCAGCCCTTCGAGCCTGCACCATAATTCAATAAGATCAAGCCTGATCATTCCCTTAGTACCCCTTTCCTGCTTTCTCTGCATACTGCTTGATCCGCTTAGCTGTTAGGGCCATATCTAAATCCCTCTTGAATATATCCAGTGAACTGGTATCAACAACTCTGTGCGGCACGGAATTCCACAGGGTAACAACTCTCTGAGTGGAGAAGTTTCTCCTCATGTCAGTCCTAAATGGCCTACCCCTTATCCTAAGACTATGTCCCCTGGTTCTGGACTTCTCCAACATCGGGAACATTCTTCCCGCATCTAACCTGTCCAGTCCCGTCAGTATCTTATACGTTTCTATGAGATCCCCTCTCATCCTTCTAAACTCCAGTGAATAAAGACCCAGTTGATCCAATCTCTCCTCATATGACAGTCCAGCCATCCCTGGAATTAGTCTGGTGAACCTTCGCTGCAGTCCCTCAATAGCAAGAACGTCCTTCCTCAGATTAGTAGACCAAACTGAACACAATATTCGAGGTGAGGCCTCACTAAGGCCCACTACAACTGCAGTAAGACTCCTCTGCTCCTATACTCAAAACCGCCAGCTAAGAAGGCCAACATACCATTTGCCTTCTTCACTGCCTGTTGTATCTGCATGCCAACCTTCAATGACTGATGAACCATGACACTCAGGTCTCTTTGCACCTCCTCTTTTCCTAATCTGCTGCCATTCAGATAATATTCTGCCTTTGAGTTTTTGCCCCCAAAATGGATAACCTCACATTTATCCACATTATACTGCATCTGCCATGCATTTGCCCACTCACGTAATCTGTCCAGGTCACCCTGCAGCCTCTTAGCGTCCCCCTCACAGCTCACACTGCCACCCAGTTTAGTGTCATCTGCAAACTTGTAGATATTACACCCAATTCCTTCATCCAAATCGTTAATGTATATTGTAAAGAGCTGGGGTCCCAGCACTGAGCCCTGTGGCACTCCACTAGTCACTGCCTGCCATTCTGAAAAGGACCCATTTATCCCGACTCTCTGCTTCCTGTCTGCCAACAAGTTCTCTATATACGTCAGTACATTAGCCCCAATACCATGCACTTTGATTTTGCACACCAATCTCTTGTATGGGACCTTGTCAAAAGCCTTTTGAAAGTACAAATACACCACATCCACTGGTTCTCCCTTGTCCACTCTATTAGTTACATCCTCAAAAAATTCCAGAAGATTCATCAAGCATGATTTCCCTTTCATAAATCCATGCTGATTTGGACCGATCCTATCACTGCTTTCCAAATGCGCTGCTATTTCATCCTTAATGGTTGATTCCAACAATTTCCCCATTACGGATGTTAGGCTAACCAGTCTATAATTTCTCTCTCCCTCCTTTTTTAAAAAGTGGTGTTGCATTAGCTACCCTCCAGTCTATAGGAACTGATCCTGAGTCGATAGACTGTTGGAAAACGATCATCAATGCATCTACTATTTCTATGGCCAGTTCCTCAAGTATTCTGGGATGCAGACTATCAGACCCCGGGGCTTTATCGGCCTTCAATCCCATCAATTTAACTAACACAATTTCCCGCCTAATAAGGATTTCCTTCAGTTCCTCCTTCTCACTAGACCCACTGTCCCCTAGCACATTCAGAAAGTTATTCGTGTCTTCCTTCGTGAAGACAGAACCGAAATATTTGTTCAATTGGTCTGCCATTCCTTTGTTCCCCATTATAAATCCTCCTGAATCCGACTGCAAGAGACCTACATTTGTCTTCACTAATCTTTTTCTCTTCACATATTTATAGAAGCTTTTGCAGTCAATTTGTATGTTCCCTGCAAGATTCCTCTCGTACTCTATTTTCCCCGTCTTATTTAAACCTTTAGTCCTCCTCTGTTGAATTCTAAATTTCTCCCAGTCGTCAGTTTTGTTACTTTTTCTTGCCAATTTATATGCATCTTTCTTGGTTTTAACACTATCCTTAATTTGCCTTGTTAGCCACAGTTGAGCCACCTTCCCCAGTTTATTTTTTACTGCAGACAGGGATGTACAATTGCTGAAGTTCATCCATGTGATCTTTAAATGTTTGCCATTGCTTATCCACCGTCAACCCTTTAAGTATCCTTTGCCAGTCTATTCCAGCCAATTCACGCCTCATACCATCGAAGCTACCTTTCCTTAAGTTCAGGACCCTAGTTTACGAATTCACTGTGTCACTCTCCATCTTAATAAAGAATGTTACCATATTATGGTCACTCTTCCCCAAGGGGCCTCGCACAATAAGATTGCTAATTAGTCCCTTTTCATTACACATCACCCAGTCTCGGATGGCCTGCTGTCTCGTTGGTTTCTCGACATATTTGTCAAGAAACCATTCCGAGTACACACCAGGAAATCCTCCTCCACCGCATTGCTACCAGTTTGGTTAGCCCAATCAATATATAGATTAAAGTCGCCCATGATAACTGCTGTACCTTTATTGCAGACATCACTTACTTCTTGTTTGATGCTGTCCCCAAACTCACTACTACTGTTTGGTGGTCTGTACACAACTCCCACTAGCGTTTTCTTCCCTTTGCTATTCCGCAACTCCAGTCATACCGATTCCACATCACCAAGGCTAATGTCACTCTTTACTATTGCATTCATTTCCTATTTAACCAGCAACGCCACCCCGCCTCCGTTTCCTCTCTGCCTATCCTTCCTAAATGTTGAATACCCCTGGATGTTGAGTTCCCAGTCTTGGTCACCTTGGAGCCATGTCTCCGTGATGCCAATTACATCATATCCATTAACCGCTGACTGCGCAGTTAATTTGTCCACTTTATTCCGAATACTCCTCGCATTGAGGCACAGAGCCTTCAGGCTTGTCTTTTTTCACACACTTTGCCCTTTAAGAATTTTGCTGTAATGTGGCCCTTTTTGTTATTTGGCTTGGGTTTCTCTGATCTCCACTTTTACTATTCTCCTTTCTATCTTTTGCTTCTGCCTCTATTTTATTTCCCTTTGTCTCCCTGCATAGGTTCCCATCCCCCTGCCATGTTAGTTTAACTCCCTCCCCAACAGCACTAACTAACACTCCCCCTCGGACATTGGTTCCAGTCCTGCCCAGGTGCAGACCGTCCAGTTTGTACTGGTCCCACCTCTCCCAGAACCGGTTCCAATGTCACAGGAATTTGAATCCCTCCCTTTTGCACCACTCCACAAGGCACGTATTCATCTGGGCTATCCTGCGATTCCTATTCTGACTAGCACGTAGCACTGGTAGCATTCCTGAGATTACTACTTTTGAGGTCTTACTTTTTTATTTAGCTCCTAGCTCCCTAAATTCGTCTCGTAATCCTCATCCCGTTTTTTTACCTATATCGTTGGTACTTATGTGCACCACGACAACTGGCTGTTCACCCTCCCTTTTCAGAATGTCCTGCATGCGCTCCAAGACAACCTTGATCCTTGCACCAGGGAGGCAGCATACCATCCTGCAGTCTCGGTTGCAGCCGCAGAAACGCCTATCTATTCCCCTTACAATCGAATTCCCTATCGCTATTTCTCTCCAACTCTTTTTCCTGCCCTCCTGTGCAGCAGAGCCAGCCACGGTTCCATGAACTTGGCAGCTGCTACCCTTCCCTAATGAGTCATCCCCCTCAACAGTATGCAAAGTGGTGTATCTGTTTTGCAGGGGAATGACCGCGGGGGACCCCTGCACTACCTTCCTTGCACTGCCCTTCCTGTTGGTCACCAATTTACTATCTGGCTGTGTACCCTTTACCTGCGGTGAGACCAACTCACTAAACGTGCTATTCACGTCATTCTCAGCATCGTACATGCTCCAGATTGAATCCACCCGCAGCTCCAGTGCCGCAATGCGGTCCATCAGGAGCTGGAGGCGGATGCACTTCCTACACACATAGTCGTCAGGGACAACGGAAGCATCGCTGACTGCCCACATAGTACAGGAGGAACATTACACGTGTCCGAGCTGAGCTGCCATGACTTAACACTTAGATAACCTCAATTTGGCAACAACAATGCTAAATGTTACTTACTGATATAGAAAATAAAAAGAAAAACTACTTACCAATCACCAGCCAAGCACTTACCCCCTTGACTGTGACGTCGCCTTTCGATTTCTTTCTATTTCTTTTTTGCCTTCTGTTCCTGCTGCTGCTGCATCGGTAGGCCTCGGCACGCACCTCGAACTCCCGTCTCTCCTCTGCCACTGCCGCTGGGCCTTTATAGGCCTCACCATGCACGTCGAACTCCCGTCTCTCCTCTGCCGCCGCCTCCCGCTGCTGCTGGGCCTTTATAGGCCTCACCATGCACCTCGAACTCCCGTCTCTCCTCTGCCACCTCCTCCCGCTGCCGCTGGGCCATTATAGGCCTCACCACGCACCTCAAACTACCACTTCTCCTCTGCCGCCGCCTCCCGCTGCCGCTGGGCCTTATTAGGCCTCACCAACGCCTCAAACTCCGGCCTTCTCCGACTGCCGCCACCTCTCCTCTGTTGCTGGGCCTTTATAGGCCTCACCACACACCTCGAACTCCCACCTCTCCTCTACCGCCACCTCCTGCTGCCGCTGGGCCTTTATAGACCTCACCATGCACCTTGAACTCCCGCCTCTCCAACTGCCGATAAGAAGGTCAATATTTTGGAAGAGTTACTTCAGGCGACATATAGACTATGGCAAAGTGTAAATAATGGAAGAACGCAATTAACATATGATGGGAGATGGACAATTACATGTACCACTCAGAGCCAGTCTGATAAGAGTTGACAAGTCAATGTGACTCGGCTAATAGCAATAGATCTATCCATGATATTTCAGGAGGGCAGCTCCTCTCCAAAACCTGTATAAATTATCCTCGAAATCGCTTGTATTTTGAATGTTCCATGATTGAACCTTCTCTTGCATTTTCTCGAAAAAAAGCCGGTTGAACCTAAGAGTCCTTTGTTTAATTCCGTGATCGTTATATCGAGGGCGACAGGCAAGGTGTCGATTACCTATATCTGGTCGTCCGCCCCGAGGGAGAGAAGGCTTCCTATTACCACAACATGCCACATAAACCGTTACTGCACAAGATAAAAGTTCACGGGGTTGAGGGTAATATATTAGCATGGATAGAAGATTGGCTAACTAACACAAAACAGAGAGTCGGGATCATTGTTTCATTCTCTAGTTGGCAACCAGTAACTAGTAGGGTGGCGCAGATTTCGGTGCTGGGACCCCAACTATTTACAATCTATATTAATGACTTGGAAGAAGGGACTGAGTGTAACGTAGCCAAGTTTGCTGATGATACAAAGATGGGAGGAAAAACAACGTGTGAGGAGGACACAAAAATCTGCAAAAGGACATAGACAGGCTACGTAAGTGGGCAAAAATTTGGCAGATGCAGTATAATGTTGGAAAGTATGAGGACATGCATTTGGAAGAAAAAAATCAAAGAGCAAGTTATTATTTAAATGGAGAAAGACAACAAAGTGCTGCAGTACAGCGGGACCTGGGGCTACTTGTGCATGAAGCACAAAATGATAGTATGCAGGTACAGCAACTGATCGGGAAGGCCAATGGAATCTTGGCCTTTATTGCAAAAGGGATGGACTATAAAAGCAGGGACGTCATGCTACAGCTACACAGCGTATTGGTGAGGCCACACCTAAAATACTGCGTGCAGTTTTGGTTTCTGTATTTACGAAAGGATATACTTTTTTGGAAGCAATTCAGAGAAAGTTTACTTGGTTGATTCCAGAGATGAGGGGGTTGACTTATGAGGAAAGGTTGAGTAGGTTGGGCCTCAACTCATTGGAATTCAGAAGAATGAGAGATGATCATATCGAAAGGTATAAGATTATGAGGGGGCTTGACGAGGTGGATGCAGAGAGGATGCTTCCACTGATGGGGGAGACTAGAACTCGAGGGCGTGATCTTAGAATAAGGGGCTGCGCATTTAAAACAGAGATGAGGAAAAATTGCTTCTCTCAGAGGGTTGTAAACTTGAGGAATTCGCTGCCTCAGAGGGCTGTGGAATCTGGGACATTGAATACATTTAAGTCAGAAATAGTTTCTTAAACGATAAGGGGCTAAGGGTTTATGGGGAGCGTGCAGGGAAGTGGAGCTGAGTCCATGATCAGATCAGCCATGATCTTATTGAATGGAGGAGCAGGCTCGAGGGGCTGTATGGTCTACTCCTGTTGTTATGTTCTTATGATTGCTGTTGACGGTGTTGTAACAGTATGGGTGGTAATTATACTGTGACATTTCTGCTGGTTATTCTGTTTTCCCACTATATAGCTGATGGCGTTACTGCAGATGATTATGATACAAATTTTGCAGACATCCTGAGGAGCCATCTGCTTTTGTCGCTCCCCACAGTCCATTCCTCGGCGCTAGTATGGCCAGTGAGCCACCTTGGCTTTTTCTTACATAGAAACATAGAAACATAGAAATTTACCGCGCAGAAGCAGGACATTCCGGCCCACCGTGTCCGTGCCGGCCGACAAGGAGCCGCATGGCCCTCAGTCAGCAGCCCTAAAAGTTAAATATAAACCTGTGAACAATGATGGAAAGGCAAAAGCACCCAGCCCAACCAGTCCACCTCAACACAACTGCGACACCCCGAATACAAAAACGTTCTACACTACATCCCAACCGAAGCCATATAATCTCCTGGGAGAGGCAAAAACCAGCTAAAAACCCAGGCCAATTTAGGGAGAAAGAATCTGGGAAAATTCCTCTCCGACCCATCCAGGTGATCGAAACTAGTCGAGGAGATCACCCTGGCTATATTCTATTCCCTGCAGTACTTACCATTATATCTGCTCCGTCTAACAAAAGGTCATCCAGTCTAATCCCAATTACCAGCTCTACATCCATAACCCTACAGGTTACTGCAGTTTAAGTGTCCATCCAACCATCTGTTAAAAATGGTGAGGGTTTCTGCATCCACCGCTCTTCCAGGCAGCAAGTTCCATATCCCCACAACCCTCTGTGTAAAGAAGCCCCCTCTCAAATTCTATCTAAATCTTCTGGCAACTACCTTAAAACTATGCCCCCTCATAACTGATCACTCCACCAAGGGAAATAGACCCTTACCATCCACTATGTCCAGGCCCCTCAATATTTTGTGCACCTCAATGAGGTCACCCCTCAACCTCCTCCGTTCCAATAAGAACATAAGAACATAAGAAATAGGAACAGGAGTAGGCCATACTTCCCCTCGAGCCTGCTCCGCCATTCAATAAGATCATGGCTGATCTGATCATGGACTCAGTTGCACTTCCCCGCCCGCTCTCCATAACCCCTTATCCTCTTATCGTTTAAAAAACTGTCGATTTCAATGTCCCAGCTTCCGCAGCTCTCTGAGGCAGCGAATTCCACAGAGTTACATCCCTCAGAGAAGTTCTCCTCATCTCTGTTTTAAATGGGCAGCCCCTTATTCTAAGATCATGCCCTCTAGTTCTAGTCTCCCCCATCAGTGGAAACATCCTCTCCGAATCCACCTTGTCAAGCCCCCTCATAATCTTATACATTTCTTCTTCTGAATTCCAATGAGTAGAGACCCAACCTACTCAACCTTTCCTCATAAGTCAACCCCCTGATCCCCAGAATCAACCTAGTGAACCTTCTCCGAACTGCCTCCAAAGCAAGTATATTCCTTTTGTAAATATGGATACCAAAACTGCACGCAGTATTCCAAGCGTGGCAAGACTTCCTTGCTTTTATACTCCACCCCCTTTGCAATAAAGGCCACAATACCATTGACTTTCATGATCACTTGCTGTACCTGCATACTATCCTGAGAAACATAGAAACATAAAAAAATAGGTGCATTAGTAGGCCATTCGGCCCTTCGAGCCTGCACCAGCATTCAATCAGATCATGGCTGATCATTCACTTCAGTACCCCTTTCTTGTTTTCTCTCCACACCCTTTGATCCCTTTAGCCGTAAGAGCCATATCTAACTCCCTCTTGAATATATCCAATGAACTGGCATCAACAACTCTCTGCGATAGGGAATTCCACAGGTTAACAATTCTCTGAGTGAAGAAGTTTCTCCTCATCTCAGTCCTAAATGGCTTACCCCTTATTCAAAGACTATGTCCCCTGGTTTTGGACTTATCCAACATCGGGAACATTCTTCCTGCATCTAACCTGTCCAGTCCCGTCAGAATTGTATATGTTTCTATGAGATCCCCTCTCATTCTTGCAAACCCCAGTGAATACAGGCCCAGTCGATCCAGTCTCTCATCATATGTCAGTCCTGCCATCCCGGGAACAAACCCAGCCTATCCAATCTGCATTATAATTAAGATTGTCCAGTTCAGGCAGCATCCTAGTAAATCTCCTCTGCACCCCCTCTAGTGCAATCACGCCCTTCCTATAATACGCCGACCAGAACTGCACACAATACTCCAGCCGTGGCCTAACCAAAGTATTATACAATCGAAGCAGAAGCTCCCTGCTCTTGTATTCTATGCCTCGGCCAATAAAGGCAAGCATTCCATATGCCTTCTTAATCACCTTATCCACCTGGACTGCTACTTTCATAAAAAGATAGAAACATAGAAATTAGGTGCAGGAGCAGGCCTTTCGCCCTTCGAGCCCGCACCGCCATTCAACATGATTAGATCATGGCTAATCATTCAACCTCAGTACCCTTTTCCTGCTTTCTCTCCATACCCTTGATCCCTTGGGATGTAAGGGTCATATCTAACTCCCTTTTGAATATATCTAACGGACTGGTCTCAACAACTTTCTGTAGTAAAGAATTCCACAGGTTAACCACTCTCTGAGTGAAGAAGTTTCTCCTCATCTCGCTCCTAAATGGCTTACCCCTTATTCTTGGACTGTGACCCCTGGTTCTGGAACTCCCCAGCAACGGGAACATTCTTCCTGCCTCTAAACTGTCCAATCCCATCAGAATTTTATATGTTTCTATGAGCTACCCTCTCATTCTTCTGAACTCCTTTGGATACAAGCCCAGTTGATCCAGTTTCTCCTCATATGTCAGTCCTGCCATCCCGGGAATCAATCTGCTGAACATTCGCTGTTCTCCCTCAATAGCAAGAACGTCCTTCCTCAGATTAGGAGACCAAACTGCACACAATATTCCAGGTGTGACCTCACCAAGGCTCTGTACAACTGCAGTAAGACCTCCCTGATCCTATACTCAAATCATTTAGCTATGAATGCCAACATGCCATTTGCCTTCTTCAGCGCCTGCTGTACCTGCATGCCAAACTTCAATGACTGATGTAACATGACACCCAGGTCTCGTTGCACCTCCCCTTTTCCTAATCTATCACCATTCAGATAATATTCTGTCTTCCTGTTTTTGCCCTCAAAGTGGATAACATTACATTTATCCACATTATACTGTATCTGCCATGCATTTGCCCACTCACCTAACCTGTCCAAGTCATCCTGCAGTCTCTTAGCATCATCCGCACAGCTCACACCGCCACCCAGCTTAGTGTCATCTGCAAACTTGGAGATATTACATTCAATTCCTTCATCTAAATCATTGAGGTATATTGTAAATAGCTGGAGTCCCATCACTGAACCCTGCAGCACCGCACTGGTCACTGCCTGCCATTCTGAAAAGGACCCGTTTATTCCGACTATCTGCTTCCTGTTTGCCAACGAGTTCTCTATCCACGTCAATACATTACACCCAATACCATGTGCTTTAATTTTGCACACTAATCTCTTGTGTGGGATTTTGTCAAAAGCCTTTTGAAAGTCCAAATACACCACATCGACTGGTTCTCCCTCATCCACTCTACTAGTTACATCCTCAAAAAATTCTAAAAGATTTGTCAAACATGATTTCCCTTTCATAAATCCATGCTGACTTGGATCGATCCTGTTATTGTTTTCAAAATGCGCTGCTTTTTCATCTTTAATTATTGATTCCAAAATTTTCCCCACCACTGATGTCAGGCCAACCTGTTTATAATTACCCGTTTTTTCTTTCCCTCTTTTTTTAAAAAGTGGGGTTACATTAGCTATCCTTCAGTCCATAGGAACTGATCCGGAGTCAATAGAATGTTGTAAAATGATCACTAATGCATCCACTATTTCTAGGGCCGCTTCCTTAAGTACTCTGGGACGCAGCCTATCAGACCTTGGGGATTTATCGGCCTTCAATCCCATCAATTTCCCGAACACAATTTCCTGACGAATAAGGATTTCTTTTAGTTGCTCCTTTTCGCTAGACCCTCGAACCCCTAATATTTCTGGAAAGTTATTTGTGCCTTCCTTAGTGAAGACAGATCCAAAGTATTTGTTCAATTGGTCTGTCATTTCTTTGTTCCCCATATTAAATTGACCTGATTCTGCCTGCAAAGCACCTACGTGGTCTTCACTAATCTTTTTCTCTTCACGTATCTATTGAAGCTTGTGCAGTTTTTATGTTCCCTGCATGCTTCCTCTCATAATTTATTTTCCCCTCTCCTAATAACCACATTTGCTTATTTTGCTTTTGGGTACTTGATTGTTTTCCACATTTTTAATCTTGTTCATAAAAAATTCTCCATTTATATTCAACATCGGTCTCATCACCAGTGAGGAGGTTTAGCCAATTTACCCGTTCCAAATCATCTGCCATTTTGGTGCGAGTTGCAGGTTAACAGTAACTTAAGTTCCACTAGACAATTGGAACCGTTAAATGTTCGGGTTACTGTTTCCCAGATGTTCCCCCACATGGAAGCCTGAAACGATGTCAGGCTCACTGCTAAACACCAGATCCAATATATGATTATCCCTAGTTACTTCTTTAACATGTTGAGCCACGAACAAACTTGTATACTTTCAATCATTTTTTCAGTTGCACTTCCGACCACAACATCGTCCCACTGATGCCAGGAAAATTAAAATTACCCATCAGACAAAGGTGGCACTTTATATTAAAAACGAGATCAATGCTTTTTCGGCCCAATGTAGAAGAAGGCATTTCTGGATCTAGTTCTGGGGGATGAGTTGGGTCAAGTGGAGCAAGTGTCATAGGGGAGTATTTAGGGAACCATGATCATAAGGTTTAGATTATCTATGGAATAGGACAAGGAGCAATCTAGAATAAAATACTTAATTGGAGGAGGGCCAATTTCAGTGGGTTGAGAACGGATCTGTCTTGGGTAAATTGGAATCAAAGATGGGCAGGCAAAACTGAACAATGGGATGTACTTAATGAAAAGACGGTTCAGGAACATTCCAGCTACATACCCCCGAGGGAAAAGGATGAGCCAAGTAATGTCAGAGCTCCCTGGAAAACGAAGAAGTTAGAGCGTAATACGGAGCAGAAAAGGGGGCGAATACAAGTGGAAACCAAGCTGAATATAGAAAGTTCAGAGTGGAAGTAAAAAAGGAAATAAGAGAGGAAAAGAGAGAGTATGAGATAGATTGCCAGCTGACATATAAGGGAATAAAAAGTATTCTATAGGCATATAAATAATAAGCTGATAGTAAGAGGAGGGTTGGGCCAATTATGGACCAAATATAAGATTTATGACAGAGGGCATGGCTGAGGCCCTAAATGACTACCTTGCATCTGTCTTTACCAAGGATGATGATACTGCTAAAGTCACAGTGAAAGATGAGGTAGTTGAGTTACTGAATGGGATAACAATTGATAAAGAGGACGTAAAAGAAAGGCTGGCTATACTTAAAGTGGATAAGTCACCAGTACTGGACGGGATGCAATGTAGAATGATGAGGGGCGTAATAGTAGAAATTGCGGAGGTACTGGCTATAATCTTCCAATCGTCCTTAGAGACCAGAGGACTGGAGAATTGCAAATGTTACCCCTTTGTTCATAACAGGGTATAAGGATAAACCCAGCAAATACAGACCAGTCAGTTTAACCTCGGCAGTTGGGAAGATTTCAGAAACGATGATCCTGGACAAAACTAATGTTCCTTTGGACAAGTGTGGATTAATTAAAGCAAGCCAGCACGGATTTGTCAAAGGCAAATCGTTTTGAACTAACTAATTGATTTTTTTGATGAGGTAAGAGAGAGGGTTGATGATGGCGATATGGTTGGTGTGCTGTACGTGGAATTCCAAAAGGCTTTCGATCAAGTGCCACATAATAGGCTTGCCAGCAAAGCTGAAGCACATGGATTAAATGAACAATGTCAGCATGGATACGAAATTGGCTGCCAGACAGGTATCAAAGTGCAGTGGTGAACGGTTGTTTCTTTGGATTGAAGGAAGGTCTATCGGGGTGTTCCCAAGAGTTGGTAGTAGCACCAACGCTTTTTATGATGTATATATTAATGACTTAGAATTGGGTGTACAGAACACAATTTTGAAATTTTATGATGGCACAAAACTTAGAAGTATAGTGAACAGTGAGGAGGATGCTTATAGACTTCAAGAGGACATAGACAGGCTGGTAGAATGGACGGACACGTAGCAGATGAAATTTAATGCAGAAAAGTGCGAAGTGATACACTTTGGAAGGAAGAACGAGGGAAGGCAATATAAAGTAAAGGATAAAATTCTAAAGAGACTGCATGAATAGAGTGACATAGGGATATATCTGCACAATCGTGGAAGTTGGCAGGGCATGTTGAGAAAGCTGTTAAAAGGCAGAAGGGTTCGTGGGCTTCATAAATAGAGACATAAAGACCAAAAGCAAGGACATTATGATGAGCTTTTATAAAACACTGGTCCGGCCTCAACTGGAGTATTGTGTGCAATTATGGACAGCACACTTTAGGAAGGATTGGAAGGCATTAGAGAAGGTGCAGAAAAGATTTACAACAATGGTTCCATGGATGAGGGACATCAGTTACGTAGATAGACTGCAGAAGGTTGAGAGGTGATTTGAGAGAGGTATTCCACGTCATGAGGGCTCTTGGCAGAGTAGATAGGGAGAAACTGTTACCATTGGCGAAAGGGTTGAGAAACAGAGGACATAGATTTAAGGTGATTGGCAGAAGAACCAAAGGCGACATATGGAATATGTTTTTTATGCAGCGAATCATTAGGATCTGGAATGCACTTCCTGAGAAGGTGGCGGAGGCAGACTTAATCATGGCTTTCAAAAGGGAACGGGATTAGTACCTGAAGGGGGAAAAAAGCAGGCCTACGGGGAAAGGGCGGGGGAATGGGACTTGGTGAAGTGCTCTTGCAAAGAGCCGGCACGGGCTGTACACACTGAACGATCTCTTTCTGTGCTGTAATCATTCTGATTCAATGATTCTATGAATAACGTATTGTGCACTTTTCATTTTAGAACAATATCTTCTAATCTTATTTTTATACAATACTTGTAATATTATTCTTGGAGGTAAATCACATTGCCTACGGTAATTTGCGAATCAGGCATAATCGGAGCAAACAGGGTTTCGCTACAGTACATGCAGCTCCTGTGGAAAAGCACTACAACTAACGGGTGGGGCAGATGCAATGGGACATGTAACAGGAAAGGTTGATCTGAAAGTATGATTAACGCGACAGCAGGAAGTAGAACATTACAGAAAGGAAGTGTGCAGAGATGATAGAAAATTACTGCATAAAACATAGAAACAAAGCAAGATTCAAGGACTCGATATGATATTGTGGGGCAATATGTAAAATGCCTTCAGCTTTACCCTGTTCACATCCCTGCTCATTTATATGGATATATTTCTACCCGTTTCACTGTCTTTATAAAGCTGTATGTCTCTTGCCCACTCAGATGCCTGGATGTCTGCCGTCTCCCTGCTAGGAGTTTCTGGGAGCACCGAGTTGGACAAAATCTTTAATATTTGTATCTCTCATCATTGTGTCTTGTAGTATGTTGAAGAAAATATACAGACAATAGGAGATGCAACAGAAACACAAGGATTTACTTTCGTCACCAGTGGAAATGAAAGGGAATCTCTCACAATAAGTAATCCCATGAATCTGGCTCATTCAATGTATCTCATTGACTGTCTGAGAAGGAACGTCAATAAACATGTCATCACTCTGGGTACATCGCAGTGGGACACTCAGCAAACACTAGATGAAGGATAAAGCCTCCCACCCCTCTGTGTGAGGGCTCTGACAACCCCACCGCCACACACCCTCCCTGAAGCGCTGAAATTCCTTTGGGAAATCAATGCGGTGCATATAATAGGTTATTGTGCCCCAGCCACCTTGTACACTCGTGGACTTTGCAGCATAGCTGAATGGATAGGAACCGTGGGCAGTTTCTACCTGTCTAGCCCAAAGGATGTGATTATTCTACTGTAATCACCGACTGAGATGAGCAAACGCAGCAGTGCCATTTAGACTGGACCTATCCTCAATAAATGTGAGGAAAATGGAGGAAATGAATGCATAGTTACAAGTTACAGTATGGGACAGACAAACATAACACTTTGTTGTATCGTCGAGAAACATCTTAAAGTACTTGTTCCAGATTATTTTGGAGGTGCAGTTTGTATTCAAGTTTACTGATGATACAAAGCTAGGTGGAAAGGTAAACTATAAGAAAGACACATGGAGCCTTCAAAGAGATATCGACAGTTTATGTGAACGGGGAATAAGGAGGCAGATGGAGTACAATATGAGGAAATGTGAAGTTATTCATTTTGGTAGGAATAATATATAATCAGAATATTTTTTAAATGTTCAGAAACTATAAATGTTGGTGTGCAGAGAGATTTAGGTGTCCTCGTACAGGAAAGTCACAAAGGTAGTATGTAGGTACAACAGCAATTAGAAAGGCATATTGGCCTTTTTTTGCAAGGGGGTGGGAGTACAAGAGTAACGAATTCCTACTGCAATTGTGTGGAGCTATGCTGAGACCATAGCTGGAGTACTGTGCAAAGTTTTATATCCTTATCTGATAAAGGGCATACATGCATGAGAGGTGCTGCAACGAATGTTCATTAGACTGATCCCTGGGATGAGAGAGTTGAGTAGATTGGGCCTATAATCGAGATTAGAAGAATCTCATTGAAGCATATAAAGTGCTGAGGGGTTTGACAGAATAGATGCTGAGAGGTTGATTCTGCTGACTGGAGAGTCTACGACTAGGGGACTAAGGGTTAGCTTTTCCACTTTTGTGCTTATCGCCCCAAAATGGGCGTTATTTCCGGTGTGGGTAGTAAAAAAGGCTTTTCAGATCACCGGCTTCTCGCCATTTTCAAAGCACCTAGTCTCCATATTTTTAAATGGGCGTTACTGCGACCGATATGAAATGGGCAGTAGCGTTAAATCTCAATGACCTTCTGCCGTAAAGTATCGTCGTCCTTAGCAACGGCATGCCGCGCTCGATTCCCGTGATTCAAGAGGTCAAGGCTCATCATGGCATGCGCAGAAGAGGAGACAGAGAGAGAGGAAGCTCAGAGCGACTGAAGGCGTGTGTGGCTGTAGTGTGTACTTGTTTGGCTGTTGTGCGAAACACAAGGGATTGTGGAGGGCCTGGAGCTGGTAGCCAGGAACATCTTGCTTCTGGCTTGGAGCACGTTCCCACCTCGGGACTGTCCTCTCCCGTATCAGTCCAAGCAGCGTTTCGGCCATCATCCCCAAACCCCTCCCCAATGAAGCATCATCTGAGGAGCTCCTCGGCCAGGCGGCTTGGAGTCAGGCAGGGAAGGGAAAGGGTTAGAGGTGGGGAGGAGAAGCGGGGGTGGGGTGGGGAATGGTTGGGTTTTACAGAAATACTGATGATTTCAGACAAATGTTCGGTTTTAATGTTTTTTACATACCAAAACCTTGTTGTGCATTGGCTCAGGTAGCTGCACCATTACACGCTGATGATTCCTAAACAGCAAAGAGTATAATGACACTTTGCTTCAATCAACTTAAACTTTAACTGTCACCAAGGTGATGCCCACCATTGATGTATGACCTGCACACCCAGCAGTGTGTCAGCCTTGTAAATAACACCAACGTTCTTTCAGGCAAAGCGATCATTGATGAGCTCCTGACATAAGCCTCTTGCAGCTATCATGCTACCACAGGTTCTTTCATGTGCTCGACAGCGGGGGGAGGGGGCATGTGTTCAGCATTGCGTTTTCCGATGTCAGCATCCTCCGCTTCCTCTCGCTGGTGAGATGAACTGTCATGCTCATCAGGCAATTCTTCTCCCCTCCTGATAACCAAGTTGTGCAGCATGGATCACACCACCACGAATTGAGCTACCTGCTCAGGGTGGTATTGGAGGTTGCCTCCTGAGTGTTGCAGGCATCTAAAGCGCTGCTTAAGCACTCCAATGGTTTTCTCCATGATATTGCAAGTGGCTCTGTGGCTCTCATTGTATCGCCTGTCAGCTTCGGTGTGGGTGTCATGCAGTGGGGTCATCAGACAGGTGGGGAGGACATTTCCTTTGTCACCAAGCATCCAGCGTTGACCTTGTGGCTGATTGTTAAACAAGTCAGATACAGTGCTCCCATGCAGGATGCGAGAATCATGGATGCTGCTCAGAAATTGAGCATTCACTGCCAGTATAATTTGCTGGTGGTCGACAACCAGTTGGACTTTCAGGGAGTGGAATTCCTTACGTTTCCTGAAAACCTCTGCATGCTGAAAAAGTGCCCACATCGTGATGTGCGTACAGTCTATTGCTTCCTGTACCTTGTGGAAGTTTTCAATTCTGGAGAATCATAGAGCCATCTCATTCTGTACTTCCATGGTCATAGGGAATCTGATCCAGTCCCTCCTGATTGCGTACAGGGCTTCAGTGACCTGACTAATGCAGCAATGTGCGGCATACTGAGAAAGTCCGCAAATGTCGCTAGCTGTGGCCTGAAACGAATCCGAGGTGTAGAATGACAGTGCCGCGGTGACTTTGACCTTGACAGACAGTGCAGTACTGATGGTGCTGGCAGGCTGCAAATCTCCCCTTATCAGCTGGCCTACCTCGGTGATAATCTCTTTGTGGAAGCGCAGTCTCTGAAGGCAGGTGGTGTCGGGCAAGTTGAGGTAAGACTGCTTCTCCCTGTACTTGAGGGGGGTGTAACGTCTGGTCCTCCTCATCAGTCCATCACTTCTTACGTTGGGCACATAATGGTGTGGAGCGTACCTTCAGCAATCTCGAGTCTGCTGCATGTAATTGGTCCTCAAGAGAGGGTGAGAAAAGACACGCCTCATTGCAATAGCGCTCTGTTTTCCACTGATTGGTCACAAACAATGAATGTTCCGATGTAAATACCTATTCAATTCCAATCAGTCACAATATGGTCAAGATGTTTGTACAGATGTCCACATCAACTCCAACGACCTCCAGAGAACATCTGTATTCCCCCGAGGGTGAAGAACAGCAGCCTTTTAAAGGATGCGACATGTGCTGTAGAACATGGCATCCAAAACTTTGTGATTAGTTCATGTTAGTTCCATTTTTTATGGGCGTTTTTTGGGGTGAGTGATATTGTGGGCAATATGTGTGCAAGGTGGTGAAAGTCACGGTGGGCGATCTCATGGCCGCTAGTTTTGGTAAATATGCTCTTTACGACAAAAAAAAGTGGGCGAGCGGTATTATTGAATCTCAGCATTAAATCAGTGTGCAAATTAACGCTGGGCGATATTATGGGTGTTGAGTTTGCCCATTCTGATGATTCAGCCCAATAAAAGCGGGCAGGCAGCATTATTTTTTTCCTGGTGTTAAGCACATGGGGAAAGTAATGCTTGGCGACAAGTTTCCGAAAAATGCCCATCCGTTTCCACTTTGTGGCTAAATGGGTGATATCTGGCCGTTATATGTTATTTCAGCAGTATAATAGGCGTTAAGTAAGCGTTAAGCATGCAAACAAAAGTGGAAAATCTAGCAGTCTCAGAATAGGGGTCAGCCTTTTCTGACTGAGATGAGGAGGAATTTCTTCACTCAGAGAGTTGTGAATATTTGGAATTCTCTACGCTAAAGGACCACAGAAACAGAGTCGTTGAGTGTATTCAAGGCCGAGATCGATAGATTTTTGGATTCTAGGAAAATCAAGGGATATGGGGATCATGCCAGAAAATGGTGGTGAGGTCGACGATCAGCATTGATCTTATTGAATGGCGGAGCAGGCTCGAAGGTCCGAATAGCCTACTCCTCCTCTTCATTTTTATGTTCTCATTTTTTCAAAGCCATGGCATACTTTCCTTTTATTGGTGATGTCTTATTTTATGTCACGTGCTAAAATGCAATGCTTGCGGGAGACCTGAGCAATTTTAAAATAACCAATCTGAGCCAATCTGGAGACATATTTCATAGAAACATAGAAACATAGAAAATAGGTGCAGGAGTAGGCCATTCGGCCCTTCTAGCCTGCACCACCATTCAATGAGTTCATGGCTGAACATTCAACTTCAGTACCCCATTCCTGCTTTCTCGCCATACCCCTTGATCCCCCTAACAGTAAGGACCTCATCTAACTCCTTTTTGAATATATTTAGTGAATTGGCCTCAACAACTTTCTGTGGTAGAGAATTCCACAGGTTCACCACTCTCTGGGTGAAGAAGTTCCTCCGCATCTCGGTCCTAAATGGCTTACCTCTTATCCTTAGACTGTGACCCCTGGTTCTGGACTTCCCCAACATTGGGAACATTCTTCCTGCATCTAATCTGTCTAACCCCGTCAGAATTTTATATGTTTCTATGAGGTCCCCTCTCATTCTTCTGAACTCCAGTGAATACAAGCCCAGTTGATCCAGTCTTTCTTGATAGGTCAGTCCCGCCATCCCGGGAATCAGTCTGGTGAACCTTCGCTGCACTCCCTCAATAGCAAGAATGTCCTTCCTCAGGTTAGGAGACCAAAACTGTACACAATACTCCAGGTGTGGCCTCACCAATGCCCTGTACAACTGTAGCAACACCTCCCTGCCCCTGTACTCAAATCCCCTTGCTATGAAGGCCAACATGCCATTTGCTTTCTTAACCGCCTGCTGCACCTGCATGCCAACCTTCAATGACTGATGTACCATGACACCCAGGTCTCTTTGCACCTCCCCTTTTCCTAATCTGTCACCATTCAGATAATAGTCTGTCTCTCTGTTTTTACCACCAAAGTGGATAACCTCACATTTATCCACATTATACTTCATCTGCCATGCATTTGCCCACTCACCTAACCTATCCAAGTCGCTCTGCAGCCTCACAGCATCCTCCTCGCAGCTCACACTGCCACCCAACTTAGTGTCATCCGCAAATTTGGAGATACTACATTTAATCCCCTCATCTAAATCATTAATGTACAGTGTAAACAGCTGGGGCCCCAGCACAGAACCTTGCGGTACCCCACTAGTCACTGTCTGCCATTCTGAAAAGTACCCATTTACTCCTACTCTTTGCTTCCTGTCTGACAACCAGTTCTCAATCCATGTCAGTACACTACCCCCAATCCCATGTGCTCTAACTTTGCACATCAATCTCTTGTGTGGGACCTTGTCGAACGCCTTCTGAAAGTCCAAATATACCACATCAACTGGTTCTCCCTTATCCACTATACTGGAAACATCCTCAAAAAATTCCAGAAGATTTGTCAAGCATGATTTCCCTTTCACAAATCCATGCTGACTTGGACCTATCATGTCACCTATGACATCCTTAATAATTGATTCCATCATTTTACCCACTACCGATGTCAGGCTGACCGGTCTATAATTCCCTGTTTTCTCTCTCCCTCCTTTTTTAAAAAGTGGGGTTACATTGGCTACCCTCCACTCCATAGGAACTGATCCAGAGTCAATGGAATGTTGGAAAATGACTGTCAACGCATCCACTATTTCCAAGGCCACCTCCTTAAGTACTCTGGGATGCAGTCCATCAGGCCCTGGGGATTTATCGGCCTTCAATCCCATCAATTTCCCCAACACAATTTCCCGGCTAATAAGGATTTCCCTCAGTTCCTCCTCCTTACTAGACCCCCCGACCCCTTTTATAACCGGAAGGTTGTTCGTGTCCTCCTTCGTGAATACCGAACCAAAGTACTTGTTCAATTGGTCCGCCATTTCTTTGTTCCCCGTTATGACTTCCCCTGATTCTGACTGCAGGGGACCTACGTTTGTCTTTACTAACCTTTTTCTCTTTACATATCTATAGAAACTTTTGCAATCCGTCTTAATGTTCCCTGCAAGCTTCTTCTCATACTCCATTTTCCCTGCCCTAATCAAACCCTTTGTCCTCCTCTGCTGAGTTCTAAATTTCTCCCAGTCCCCAGGTTCGCTGCTATTTCTGGCCAATTTGTATGCCACTTTCCTACATAACTGCCCTTCAATAGGCCATTAGTAGCAGTGTAGTGAGCCACGCCTTGTCATTTCTGCTCTACTTCCTCTTTTGAGATGCACTCAGTATCAACATTTTCCACCCAAAATTTACTCAAGCAAAACACATTAGATGACGTTGAAGTCCTTGAGACAACAGAAGTTTATCGTTACTGATGCTAGTTCTGGTCTGATAGGAAAATGAGAATTAAAGTTGAAAATGTGAAACGATTGATCTTTATGTTGACTTTCAGAGATGATGGAAATTAAATTATGATGCCCATGAGATTGTGGTCAGAACAAATCGAGAGCCCCGCCACCCATACGCAGCCCCACGTTTGTGAGGAGCGCATACATTCTGGTTACCAGGGAATTTGTGAGTATTTTGTTTGTGACCCTCGAAATCCAGACGTTTTTCAAGTGACCGGAGCTCACCTACAGCCCCGAAGAACACATCTGGGCAACCTACAGAGAATGCCCGAACTACCTGGCTCCATTCCATACAATCCCGGGCAACACAGGGGTGACACACCAGTCTTTCGTTGAGCAGTGAAGTGGTCTTTTGCTGTTGATGATATAGCGAAAGGAGCCATATGTCCGCCTTGCACAGGAAGAAACCACCACCTGATCTGTGTTTAAGAGTATGGAGATCTCCAGTGGATCGTCCAACAGTCACCCTTCTTTGCCAACAAGTTTGGTCCTGAAGTGGACAACACAGCAAGCAGTGCAATGTTTGAAGGAATATGTTCGACACAGAACCATTCATGGAAGAGGACGTTAACAATGGATGGGGAGGTATGGGCCACAGGCAGAAGGCAGGACTCCAACAGCGAATATATAAAAATTGCCGATTGAAGCAATGTTTTCAATAATAATGCGATCATATATCACACATACACAATAGTTAGTAACAGGGCATCTATCATTGGCTCAAACTGGAACGTTGTAATAAATAGGATCATAAAAGCAGCCATGTATGTTGGAAACCTGAAATAAAAGCCAGAAAATGCTGGAAATACTCAGCAGGTCAGGCACTGTCTGTGGAGAAAGAAACAGTTAACGTTTCAGGTGGATAACCTTTCGGCACCACATTATCAACGATCTCTTTATTTGCCTCGATATCATATTTTGATTGATAACGTATGTGTGAAGTGCTTTGGGATGTTTGCTGCGCAAAATGCGCCATATAAATACAAATTGTTGTTAAATCTGGAACATTCTCCTGAATATGACTGTAACAGTGGCCTCATCAATCTCCCCATCGGGGCCATTTTCATGAATAGGACTGTAACAGTGGCTGCTTCAATCTTTCAAATTGGAGTATTCACATGAATATGGGGCTTCACGAATGTCGCATTACCAGTGTGAAAATGAGGACCGTACATAACTGTTGTGAATCGGTTGAGCTGCAGAGGAGAATCTCATATTGCGCCATATGTTTCCAGTCCACAGATTCATAAATTGAAAAATCACAGAATTTTACTACCCATGAGGACGTCATTAGCCCCATCGTACCTCTGCCGGATCTCTTAAAGAGCTATATATTTAGTTCCGACCCCACACCTCTTCCTCGTGCTCCTTTTGTGAATTGCAATTGTTTCTTCTCCATTGATATATCGTACCATGAATTCTGCTTCCATCATTGTTTCTGGTAAGGCATTCTATGTTCCAACATATACCATCCTGAAATAAACATTTTCCAATCTCAAAATTACTTTTTACTGGCGAGTTTACATTTATTCACTTTAGTTGCCGAATCACCCAGCTAACCTTTTGAATTGTTCAACACGCCTTTCCGAATTTCTCTTAACTTACTTAGTTCGCTTTGTTTTCTTTCTTCTCATACCTAAAGCCTCTCATCCATGGTATGATCTGGGTGAATCTATTTTGCACCGTCTCCAAGGCTTTCACATTCTTACCAAAGGAGGGCACGCAGAACTGGCACAACAGCTAAGGTTTTGCACTGCTGTTCAATTTTCCAATTTGTATGGCCAGAGACAGATATGTAAATTTCAACTAACATCTTTGCAGCCAATTTGGTCATCTGAATATGTTCTATTTTATTTGCATAGATACACAGTAACGTGAGTAGGTCATTCACCAGCTCGGCTGCAACTGCAGCAACTCATATTTATATAACGCCTTCAATGTAATTAAACATCCTAAGGCACTTCACTTGTGTATTATGAGAAAAATATTTGACACCGAGCCGCATAAGTAGAACTTAGGGCAGGTGACCAAAAGCTTGCTCAAAATGTATGTTTTAAGGAGCGTCTTGAAGGAGGAAAGAGAGATAGAGGCAGAGAGGTTTAGGAAGGGAGTTCCAGAGCTTGTGGCCGAAGCAGCTGAAGGCACAATAACCAATGGTTAAGCGATTATAATCAGGGATGCTTAAGAGGGCAGAATTAGAGGAGGGGGGTTGTGGGGCTGGATGAGATTTCAGAGATAGGGAAAGGCGAGGCCATGGAGGGATTTGAAAATAATGATGAGAATTTTGAAATCGAGGCATTGTTTAACCGAAGCCAATGTAGTTCAGTGAGCACAGGGGTGATGGATAAGTGGGACTTGCTGCGAGTTAAGGCATAAGCAGCCAAGGTTTAGATCATCTCTCATTTATGTCGGGTAGAATGTGAGAGGCCAGCCACCAGTGCATTGGAATAGTCAATTCTAGAGGTAACAATCACGTGGATGAGTGCATCAGCAGTGGATGAGCTGAGGCAACGGTGGAGACAGGCGATGTTAAGGAGGTGAAAATAGATAGTCTTAGTTATGTTATGGATACGTGGTCGAAATCTCATTTCATGGTCAAATCTGACACCAAGGTTGTGAACATAAGGAATATGAGCAGAAGTAGGCCTTGAGCCTGCTCTGCCATTCAATAAGATCATGGCTGATCATGGCTGAACATTCTGGTTCAGCCTCAGCGAGAAGTTGGGGAGAGCGTTAAAGTCAATAGTCAGGGAGAAGACTTTGTGGTGGGGACCGAAAATGGCGTGCGCTGTTAGTTCGCTGCTGACTGCAAAATCGGGGACAAAACTTAGAATAGATGACCAAAATCGTGGTCACAAAGGTAGGTTTTAAGGAGCGTTTAAAGGAGGAGTTAGGTGAAGAGCTTTTGGGAGGAAATGCCGGCGTTTATGAACTAGACTGCTGAAAGCACTACCATTAATAGATGGCCGAAGAATGTGGGGGATGCACAAGAGGCCGGAGTCGGAGCAACACAGATTTATTAGAGATATTAAAAAACAAACCTCTCCATATCTACTCTTGTAAGGTTGTACCTGCTCATTATAGGACTTGTCGAGCTGGGAGGTTACAGTGATAGGGAGGGGGAGGCAATTATGGTGAGTTTTAACATGAGGATGAGAATGTTTCTCGACCACTTGCCAGGGTAGATCAGCGAGCAGAGGGTTGATTTGTGAATCAGTGTTAGTGCGACTTAGGTTACAAACACCAGAAATTTTGGATGAGCTCTTGTTTATAGAGACTGGATGATGGGAGGCAGTTCAGGGGAGCTTTGGCTTTGACAAGTCTGAAGTTGACAAAGATCAGGATAAGGATTTCGTGCAAGGTGGAGTGGAGCTGATCCAGATGACGCAGAATTTGTGATGCATAGGATCTGGGGTCAGAAACTCAGCTCAGGGTCAAACAGGACAGGTTGACAATGGTCCGGTTCAAAGCCAGACAAAATTCAGGGAGGGGGATGGAATTGGTGCATGGCAAATGGAGTTTGCAGCGGCGACCAAAGACAATGACTTCCGTCATCCCAATGTTTAATTGGAGGAAAGTTTTACTCAAGCAGGACTGGATAAAATGCAAGTGGTTTGAATACATTGAGGCAATGGAGTGATCGAGAGAGGTGGTGGTAAGGTAGAATTGAATGGCATCAACTTACATATGGAATCTGACATTTGTTTCAGATGATGTCACTGAGGGCAGTATATGAATGAACAATGGCGGGGGCGTGGATAGGTCCTTGTGGGATTCCAGAGGTATCTGGGCAGGATTGGGAGGAAAGCCATTTCAGCATATTTTCTGGTTCTGACTGTGTCGGTAAGAGTGGAAACAAGCGAGGGCAGTCTCACACAGCTCAATAATGGTGGACTGGTTTGGAGAAGGATTGAGTGGTCAACTGTTTCAATAGGCGAAGAATGAGCGGGGTAGTGCGCCACAGTTACAGTCATATCGGATCTCATTTGTGACTTTGATAAGGACCATTTCAGTGCTGTGGACGTGTGGTAACCAATGGAGATAGTCAAAAATGGAGTTGCGGGAAAAATGGGCACAGATTTTGTAGAGGACAACACATTCAAGGAATTTGGAGAGGAATACTAGGTTGGAGATGGGGTGGTAGTTTACAAAGATCGAAGGGGAATGTGTGGGTTTTTTAGGAGGGGTTGATGACGGCATATTTGAAAGGGTGTGAACACCAGCAGAGCAGAGGGAATCGCTTCCAGTATCAGCTAAGTTGGGGGCGAGGGAGGGAAGTGGATGCTCAGGTAGGAGACACTAAAAACATCCCAATTATCCCAAGGGATAATCATGGGGCTATTGGCGGGGGCGGGGGGGGGGGGTGGGACTTAATACAATCACTATTACTAATGAAGTAGTACTAGTTAAATAATCGGACTAAAGGCGGACAAATCCCCTGGACCTCATGGCTTGCATGCTAAGGTCTTGAGAGAGGTAGTTGCAGAGATAGTGGTTTCATTGCTTGTAATCTACCAAAATTCCTGGATTCTGGCGCAGTCCCAGCGGATTGGAAAACCGTGAATGTAATAGCACTATTTAAAAAAGATGTTGGAAAAAAGCAGGAAACTCTAGACCAATTAGCCTAAACTCTGTTGTTGTGGAAATGATGAAGTCCATTATTAAAGAAGCAGTAGCGGGACATTTGGAAAAGCATAATTCAATCAAGCAGAGTCCGCATGGTTTTATGAAAGGGAAATCATGTTTAACAAATTTTCTGGAGTTCTTTGAGGATGTAACGAGCAGGGTGGATAACGCAGAACCAGTGGATGTGATGTATTTGGATTTCCAGAAGGTGCCACGTAAACGGTTACTGCACAAGATAAATGTTCACGGAGTTGAGGGGAATACGTTATATTGGATAGAAGATTGGCTAACTAACAGAAAACAGAGAGTCTGGATAAATGGATAATTTTCCTGTTGGCAAACAGTGACTAGTGGAGTGCCGCACGGATCGCTGCTGGGTTCCTCAACTATTTACAATCTATATTAATGACTTCGATGATGGGACCGACTGTAATGTAGCCAAGTTTGCTGATGATGCAAAGATGGGTGGGAAAGTAAGTTGTGAGGAGGACACAACAAATCTGCAAAGGGATGGAGACAGGCGAAGTGAGTGGGCAAAAATTTGGCAAAAGGAATATAATATGGGAAAATGTGAGGTTATCCACTTTGGCGGTAAAAAGCACAAAAGCAAATTATAATTTAAATGGACAAAAATTGCAAAATGCTGCTGTACAGAGGGACCTGGGGGCCCTTGTGCATGAAACACAAAAAAATAATATGCATGTACAGCAAGTAATCAGGAAGGCAAATGGAATTTTGGCCTTTATTGCAAGGGGGTTAGAGTATAAAAGCAGAGAAGTACTGCTACAACTGTACAGGGCATTGGTGAGGCCACACCTAGAGTACTGCGTGCAGTTTTGGTCTCCATATTTAAGGAAGGATATACTTGCATTGGAGGCTGTTCAGTGAAGGTTCACTAGGTTCATTCCATAGACGAGGCAGTTGAATTATGAAGATTTATCGAGTAGATTGGAGCGTTACACATTGAAGTTCAGAAGAATGAGAGGTGATCTTATTGAAACTTATAAGATAATTAGGGAACTCGACAAGGTGGATGGAGAGAGTATATTTCAACTCATAGAGGAAACTAAAACTAAGGGACATAGTCTCAGAATAAGGGGCCGCCCATTTAAAACTGAAATGAGGAGGAATTTATTTTCTCAGAGAGTTGTAAATCTATGGAATTCTCTGTCCCAGAAAGCTATGGAAGCTGGATCATTGAATATATTTAAGGCGGAGATAGACAGAGTTTTGAGCAATAATGGAATAAAGGATTATGGGGAGCGGGCAGGGAAGTGGAACCCGGTCCATGATCAGATCAGCCATGATATTAAATGGCAGAGCAGGCTCGAGGGGCCGGATGGCATTCACCGGGTCCTATTTCTGATGTTCTAATGTTATTATGCTCTGGGCAATTTATTATTAAAGCGATCAAGAGAGGAGGAGCTGGGTCTAATGGACAAGCTGAGCTCGGAAATGGCATAACTGTAAATAGAGAAACATGGGGAGTTGAGGTGAATATAGTCACTGTTTAAGTAGAAACGGAGAATAGAGGAGGTAAGGGGAGCACAGTGAGTATTCAATCAGAAACATCGGACAGTGAAATTGAGGGAAACCTTGTAACTTCTTAAATAGAATAAGAGAATCCAGGAAGAAAGAGGCATAATGTAACTTTTTAAATGAGAAATAGAGAGCAGCAGAATTTATGGAAACACATTGACTGTTTCATTAGAATCAGAGGACAGGGGAGGTAAGGGGAACACAGTGAGTATTGAAATAGAAATAGAAAGTGCGGGCAGTAAGGGAAACGCAGTGACTGTTTAATTAGAAATAGAGAGTGGGGGTGGTAAGGGGAACACAGTGACTGTTTAATTAGAACCAGATGTCTGGGGCAGTAAGGGCAACACAGTGTCTGTTTAATTAAAGCCAGAAGTCTGGGGCAGTAAGGGGAACACAGTGGCTGTTTAATTAGAAATAGAGAGTGGGGACAGTAAGTGGAACACAGTGACTTTATAATTAGAACCAAAGGACAGGGGCAGTAAAGGGAACACAGTGACTGCTTGATTAGAAATAGAGAGTGGGGGCACTAAAAGGAACACAGTGACTGTTTAATTAAAATCAGAGGTCTAGGGCAGCAAGGGGAACACAGTGACTGTTTAAATAGAAATAGAGAGTGGGGACGGTAAGAGGAACACAGTGACTGTTTAATTAGAAATAGAGAGTGAGGATAGTAAGGGGAACACAGTGACTGTTTAATTAGAGCCAGAGGTCTGGGGCATTAAGGGGAACACAATGACTTTATAATTAGAAGCAAAGGACAGGGGCAGTAAGGGGAACACAGTGACTGTTTAATTAGAAATAGAGAGTGGGGACAGTAAGGGGAACACAGTGACTGTTTAATTAGAAATAGAGAGTGGGGGTAGTAATTGGAACATCGTGACTGTTTAATTAGAAATAGAGAGTGGGGACAGTAAGGGGAACATAGTGACTGTTTCATTAGAAATAGATAGTGGGGGCAGTAAGGGGGACACAGTGACTGTTTAATTAGAAATAGAGAGTGGGTGTAGTAAGGGGAACATAGTGACTGTTTAATTAGAAATAGAGAGTGTGGACAGTAAGGGGAACATAGTGACTGTTTAATTAGAAATAGAGAGTGGGGCAGTAAGGGGAACACAGTGAATATTTAATTAAAACCAGAGGTCTGCGGCAGTAAGGGGGACACAGTGACTGTTTAGTTAGAAATAGAGACTGAGGGCAGTAAGGAGAAGACAGTGACTGTTAAATTAGAAATAGAGAGTGAGGACAGTAAGGGGAACACAGTGACTGTTTAATTAGAAATAGAGAGTGGGTACAGTGAGGGGAACACAGTGACTGTGTAATTAGAAATAGAGAGTGTGGGCAGTAAGACTAACACAGTGACTGTTTAATTAGAGCCAGAGGTCAGGGGCAGTAAGGGGAACACAGTGACTTTATAATTGGAACCAAAGGACAGGGGCAGTAAGGGGAACACAATGACTTTATAATTAGAAGTAAAGGACAGGGGCAGTAAGGGGAACACAGTGACTATTTCATTAGAAATAGAGAATGGGGACAGTAAGGGGAACATAGTGACTGTTTAATTAGAAATAGAGAGTGGGGACAATAATGGAAACACAGTGTCTGTTTAATTAGAAATAGAGATTGGGGACAGTAAGGGGAACACAGTGACTGTTGAATTAGAAATAGAGTGTGGGGACAGTAAGGGGAACATAGTGACTGTTTACTTAGAAATAGAGAATGGGGACAGTAAGGGGAACATATTGACTGTTTAATTAGAAATAGAGAGTGGGGAAAGTAAGGGGAACATAGTGACTGTTTAATTAGAACCAGAGGTCTGGAGCAGTAAGGGGAACACAGTGACTGTTTAATTATAGCCAGAGGGCTGGGTCAGTAAGTGGAACACAGTGACTGTTTAGTTAGAAATAGAAATTGGGGGCAGTAAGGGGAACACAGTGACTGTTTAGTTATAGCCAGAGGGCTGGGGCAGTAAGGGGAACACAGTGACTGTTTAATTAGAAATAGAAATTTGGGGCAGTAAGGGGAACACAGTGACTGTTTAAATAGAAAGAGAAAATGGGAAAAGTTAGTGGAACGCAGTAAATATTTAAGTAGAAACAAAGAGGGGAAGTTAGGGGAATGCTGCAGCTGGTTTATTAGAATTAGGGACATGGTGTGGCAGATAAACCATTTGTTTAGAAATAGAGGACATGGGAAGATTTTAACAGTTTCATAACAAATAGAGGAAACGGGACTGTCAGGGTTTCACATTAACTCATTCATTATAAATAGAGAAAGTCAAGGCAACACGTCAACAGTTTAATTAGAACCAGGGGCAATGAATGTATGGGATGGAGTGTGACAGATAATGTAATGGTAAACTTTGATTTCTATTATACCTGTACATAGTGGATGATATGGTCCATTGCACCTCGGCTTCTCATGACGGCATCTGCTTGCAGATCCTTCGCTGCCTGATGGAATTAAAACCTCTGCCTTTTGCCAGTTGGGCTTAAATATTGTTGCACGTTCAATGAGAATGTACATATTGCATAAAACTGCCCACAACGCACTAGTACTTTTCCCAGGAGCTAGTTGCCAGCTGGACTGGCAGAGCCTTGGATGCACAGCGGCCTGCAACCATGTTGAGTGTGGTTTTGTAGAATCTCAGGAAAAAGTGGAATGTTAAAGTGAGACGGGTAATGTGTCCACTTAATCACAATTAATAAATGAAGTCCATTGACATTTAAAGTACTGAGGCTATTGTTAGAGGGAGGTTTTCAATAAGGTTCTTCAACATTGAAGTGAGGTGGTATAGGTATGTTGAACACACAGTACATGCAATAGTACTTAAACTCACGTTTAAAAGTGCACACTGCATCCACTTCTGATGATGGTTGTTTGATGGCTCAAATGTGTCACCGTTCTGAGCTGAGTATCTTAGGATTTTAAAATGTCTACTATTCATTACAAACCACTATTTTCTTTAAATTGCTCTCATTCCCCCTACCACACAATTCTGTATTATATAATTATATAATAGTTAAAATTCAATGCAATATAAAGAAAATTAAATTACATATCTGTTATCAATCACAATAGTTTTCTTGCTAAACAAGCTGTTTTTCCCCATTGGCCGAAGAAGTAAAATAAGAACATAACAAAATAAGAAATAGGAGCAGAACTAGGCCATCAGGCCCCTCGAGCCTGCTCTGCCATTCAATAAGATCATGGCTGATCTGATCATGGACTCATCTCCACTTCCCTGCCCGCTCCGCATAACCCCTTATCACTTTATCGTTCAAGAAACTGTCTATTTATGTCTTAAATTTATTTAATGTCCCAGCTTCCACAGCTCTCTGAGGCAGCGAATTCCACAGATTCACAACGCTCTGAAAGAATAAATTTCTCCTCATCTCAGTTCTAAATGGGCGGCTCCTTATTCTAAATTCATGCCCTCTAGTTCTAGTCTCCCCCACCAGTGGAAACATCCTCTTTGCATCCACCTTGTCATGCCCCCTCATAATCTTACACGTTTCTATAAGATCACCTCTCATTCGTCTGAATTCCAATAAGTAGAGGCCTAACCTAATCAACTTTTCCTCATAAGTCAACCCCCTCATCCCTGGGATCAACCTAGTGAATCTTCACTGAATTGCCTCCACAGCAAGTATATCCTTTCGTATATATGGAAACCAAAACTGCACGCAGTATTGTAGCTGTGGCCTCACCAATACTCTGTACAGCTGTAACAAGACTTCCCTGCTTTTATATTCCACCACTTTTCAATAAAGGCCAGGATTCCATTGGCCTTCCTGATCACTTGCTGTATCTGCATACTATCCTTCTCTGTTACATTCACAAATACCCCCAGGTCCCGCTGTACTGCAACACTTTGCAATATATCTCTATTTAACAAATAACTTTCTGTTTGATTTTTTTCTACCAAAGTGCATGCCCTCACACTTTCCATCATTATACTCCATCTGCCAACATTTTGCCCACTCACTTAGCCTGTCTATATCCTTTTGTAACTTTTTTATGTCCTCCTCACACATTGCTTTTCATCCTATCTTTATATCGTTAGCAAACTTGGCTACATTACACTCAGTCCCTTCTTCCAAGTTGTTAATATATGTCGAGAAAATTTAGCTTAAATTAACTCAGGCGGAGACTTTCAGAATTGCACTTCGAGAGAATTTTATTAAAAAATAGCGAGATATCTCAGAGAGCCTGCTTGGACCGTACCAAGGCAGAAGACTCTGCCCTACAGGCAAATTGTCCCTATCTTTATACAGAAATAGAATACAGAAATAGAAAAGGAATCTTATTCATTAGTTCCGTGAGTACAAAGGTCGTCTCAGGAGGCACACACTCTATCTGTCCTGGCATAATTTCTCCCTGTTCACAGTCTGATAAGCAGAATATCAGGACACTCTCTTTTAATACCAGATAGTCATTTAATTACATTTCTAAGTTTCAAGGCTAAAAAGTGTGGGTGTTGTTCTCGTCCTATTATTTCTTCAAATATAGCAAAAACAGAATTTAACCCTTCCCTTTACCATAAGCCATAGACACATAGATTCTTTCTTCCACAATATAGAATGTAATAGTTGGGGTCCCAGCACTGATCCCGATGGTACCCCACTCATTACTGATGCCAACCAGAGAATGAACAATTCATCCTGACTCTCTGATTTCTGTTTGTTCGCCAATCTTCTATCCATGCCAATATATTACCCCCAACTCCGTGAACTTTTATCTTATGCAGTAACCTTTTGTATGGCGCCTTGTCAAATGCCTTCTGGAAGTCCAAATACATCACATCCACTGGTTCCCCTGTTATCCACCCCGTTCGTTACATCCTCAAAGAATTCCAGCAAATTTGTCAAACATGACTTCCCTTTCATAAATCCATGCTGACTCTGCCTGACCAAATTTTGCTTTTCCAAATCTCCTTACTGCTTCTTTATAATGGACTCCAACATTTCCCAACCGCAGATGTTAGGCTAACTGGTCTATAGATTACTGCTTTTTGTCTGTCTCCTTTTTTGAATAGGGGCATTACATTTGCAGTTTTCCAATCTGCTGGGACCTCCCCTGAATCCAGGGAATTTTAGTAAATTACAACCAATGCATCCACAATCACCGCCGCTACTTCTCTTATGACCTGAGGGTCCAGGGGATTTATCTGCCTTTAGTCCCATTATCTTACTGAGTACCACCTCCTCAGTGATTGTGATTGTGTTAAGTTCCCCCCACCCACGCCCCCCCCAACCCCCATAGCCCTTTGACTATCCGCTTTTGCAATATTGTTCGTGTCCTCTACCGTAAAAACTGATACAAATACTTGTTTAGAGTTTCTGCCATTTCCATGTTCCCCATTACTAATTCGCCTGTTCGTCCTCAAAGGGACCAATATTTACTTTAGCGACTATTTTTCTTTTTATATACCTGTATAAACTCTTGCTATCTGTTTTTATATTTTGTGCTAATTTACTTTCATAGTCTATCTTCCCTTTCTTAATAATTTGCTTTGTCATTTTTTGCTGGCTTTTAAAAGCTTCCAAATCTTCTGTCCTCCCACTAGTTTTGGCTGCTTTGTATGTCCTTGTTTTTAATTGGATACCGTCCTTTATTTCTTTAGTTTCTTTATAATCTTAGCTCATTCGCTTATCGATAGTTTCACTCTTGATCAATATAATTGCAATCCTACCAAGTAAAACG